>NC_091441.1:54712981-54833510 GCF_964237555.1 Oryctolagus cuniculus | reverse complement strand
AGACTGAAAATGAAAGAATGGAAAAGAAATTCCATGCTAATGGAAAGCAAAAAAGAGCAGGATTACTCATCCTTATATCAGACAAAATAGACTTTAACAGAAAAACTACTAAAAGAGACAAACAAAGAAGTTAGTCAACAGGTAGCTGTGACTATAATAAATGTATATCACCAAATGCCAGGTCACCTGGCTGTTTAAAACAAATGCTAATGGATCTACAGGGAGATGCTGACTCCAATGCAATAATGAGGGACTTCAAACCCCACTTTCATCAAGGGACAGATCAATTAAACAGAAAATCAACAACAACAACAAAAAAAAAACAGAGTTACATAGAATGGCGGATGTCCTAAACAGCACTCTGGCCTCAGAATCAGCCCTTAATGCATGCGGATCCGGCTGAAAAGCCCATGAGAGTATTTCAGGCATGGAAAGCCAAGACACTCTGGCAAAAAAAAAAATGACCTAAATGAAAGATCTCTGTGGGTGAGATCCCAGTGGAAAGAACAGGTCATCAAAGAAGGAGGTACCTTTCTCTGAAGGGAGGAGAGAACTTCCACTTTGACTATGACCTTGTCTAAATATGATCAGAGTCAGCAAACTCAAAAGGCTTCCATAGCCTTGGCAACTCATGACAAGAGCCTAAGGTGATTACTGATGCCATAAACAAGAGTGTCAATTGTTAAGTCAACAACAGGAGTCACTGTGCACTTACTCCTCATGAGGGATCTCTGTCCTTAATGTGCTGTACATTGTGATTTAGTGCTATAACTAGTACTCAAACAGTATTTTTTACTTTGTGTTTCTATGTGGGTGCAAACTATTGAAATCCTTACTTAATATATACTAAACTGATCTTCTGCATATAAAGAGAATTGAAAATGAATCTTGATGTGAATGGAAGGGGAGAGGGAGCAAGAAAGGGGAGGGTTGCAGGTGGGAGGGAAGTTATGGGGGGGGAAGCCATTGTAATCCATAAGCTGTACTTTGGAAATTTATATTCATTAAATAAAAGTTAAAAAAAAAAAGAAGCAAAAAACAAACAAACAAACTAAAAACAGAGTTAGTCTACCTTATGGACCAAATGGATATAATTGATATCTACAAAACATTTCATCCCACAGTTGTGGAATATACATTCTCCTCATCAGTGCCTGAAACTTTCTCTAGGATAGTCTATATGAGAAGCCATAAAGCAAGTCTTAGCAAATTCAGAAACATTGAAATTATACCTTGTACCTTTTCTGACCACCATGGAATGAAGTTGGAAATTAATAATTTATGAAACTCTAGAAAATATGCAGTCACATGAAGACTGACATCATACTGCTGAATCAACAGTGGGTCATAGAAGAAATCAAAAGGGAACTCAAAAAATTCCTGGAAATGAATGAAGATGACAACACAACATATCAAAACTTATGGGAGGGGTCGGCACTGTGGCACAGCAGCTTAAAGCCCCGGCCTGCAGTGTTGGCATCCCATATGGGCACCAGTTCATGTCCCAGCTACTCCACTTTGGATCCAGCTCCCTGCAAATGTGCCTGGAAAAGCAGCAGTGGATGGCCAAGTCCTTGGGCCCCTGCACCTATATGGGAGACCCTGAAGAAGCTCCTGGCTCCTGACTTTGGATCAGCTCAGCTCTGGCCATTGTGGCCATTTGGGGAGTGAACCAGTGGATGGAAGACCTCTCTCTCTCTCTCTTTTCTCTCTCTCTCTCTCTCTCCACCTCTCTCTCTTTAACTATTTCAAATAAATAAAATAAATCTAAAACAACCCCTATGTACAGCAAAAGCAGTGTTAAGAGAGAAGTTTATAGCAATTATTTTCCTACATCAAGAAATTGGAAAGGCATCACACAAAGTATCTACCAATGCATCCTAGGCCCTAGAAAAACAACAAACCAAACCCAAAATTAGTAGTAGAAAAAATAATTAAAGTTAGAGAAGAAATAAACAAAATTTAAACCAAAAAATACAAAAATAATCAATGAAATTAAGAGCTTGTTTTTTGAAAAAATAAACAAAATTGATATACCACTAGCCCAGCTAACCAAAAAAGGGGGAAAGACCCAAATAAATAAAATCAGAGTTGAAAAAGGAAATGTAACAACAGAAATAAAAAGAATCATCAGGAATTACTACAAACAGCTAAATACCAAAAAATTGGAAAATCTAGAAGAAATGGATAGATTCCTGGACAAACACAACCTACCAAAATTGAGTCATGAAGATCTAAAAAACTAAACAGAGCAATAACCAAGATAGACTGAATCAGTAATAAACACACTCCCAACAAAGAAAAGCCTAGGACTGGATGGCTTTAGTAATTAATTTTAACAAAATTTTAAAAAATAATCAATTGCAATTCTTCTCCAATTATTCAAAACAATTGAAACAGAGGGAATCCTCCCAAACTCCTCCTATAAGGCCAGAACCACCTTAATACCAAAACCAAGGGCCAACACTGTGGTGTAGTGAGCAGAGCTACCACCTGCAATGCCAATATCCCATATGAGCAACAGTTAAAGTCCCAGCAGCTCCACATCCAATCCAGCTCTGTGCTGTGGCCTGGGAAATCAGTAGAAGATGGCCCAAGTCCTTAGGTCCCTGCACCCATGTGTGAGACCAGAAGAAGCTCCTGGCTCCTGGCTTCCGATTGGCACAGCTCCAGTCATTGCAACCGACTGGGGAGTAAACTAGCAGATGGAAGAACTCACTCTGTGCCTCTTCCTCTCCTTCTCTTTCTGTGTAACTCTGACTTTTAAATAAATAAATAAATCTTTTAAAAAAAATCCAAAACCAGAAAAAGATAAAACAAAGAAAGAGGATTATAGACCAATATCCTTGATGAACAGACTCAAAATTCTGAACAAAATACTAGCTAATGGAATCCAACAACATATCAGAAAGATCATTCACCCAGACCAATTAGGATTTATCCCTGGTATGCGTGATGATTCAACATATGCAAATCAATAAATGTAGTGCATCACATTAATAAAGTAATGAATAAAAACCTTATGATTATCTCAGTAGATTTAGAGAATGCATTTACTAAAACACAACATCCTCTAATGATAAAAACCTTAAGCATTTGGGAATAGAATAAACACTCCTCAACATAATCAAGGCAATATATGATAAATCCACTGCTAGTATCATATTGAATGAGGAAAAATTTAAAGCATTTCCTGGGGCTGGCGCTGTGGTGTAGTTGGTAAAGCCACCACCTGCAGTGCTGGCATCCCATATGGGCACTGGTTTTGTCGCTCCCCCATTTGTGGAGGAATGACACAGGACCCTGCGCTGTTCTTTTGTCTGCTCGGCCCTTCCCGGGTTTGCTGCTGGTTCTTCCCGGGTTGGCTGCCGATCCTTCCACCTCCGTGGAAGGGCGGCTCCCCCTGCCACTTTCCCCACTTCCGCGGGGGAGCGGCACACCGCCGGCCGGCTCTCTCGGGGGCTGCTCAGATGTTATCCGGATGTTCCCCTTAGATGTTCCTGGTGCATGTTGTCTCTCTCCTCCTTTATAGTCCTCTTCCACCAATCCCAACTCTGCTACCCACACGCCGAGCATGCTGCTCTCCTCCAATCAGGAGCAGGATCAGCTCCTGGAGGTTATTGGTCGAACTGGAGGCAGCTGTGTAAAAGTTGTTTACTCCTCTCCCAGCGCCATACTGTGGGAGAGCAGATGCATAGAATAAGTCTTAATTCCAGTAACTTAGTCTAGTCCGAGTTGCTCCCCACAGGTTTGAGTCCTGGTTGCTCCATATCTGATCCAGCTCTCTGCTGTGGCCTGGGAAAGCAGTAGGATATGGCCCAAATCCTTGGACTCTGTGCCAGCGTGGGAGACCTGGAAGAAGCTCCTGGCTTCTGGCTTCAGATGGATGCAGCTCCAGCCATTGTGGCCAGTTGGGGAGTGAACCAGTGGAAGGAAGACCTCTCTCTTTCTGCTTCTCCTTCTCTCTGTAACTCTGATTTTCAAATAAATAAATACATCTTTAAAAAAAAGAAAGCATGTCCACTAAGATCCAGAAGCAGAAAAGGACACCTACTTTCACCATTTCTATTCAATTAGTTCTCAACATTTTAGCCAGAGACATTAGACTAGAAAAAGAAATCAAAGGGATACAAATGGAAAAATAGGAAATGAAATTATTCCTGTTTGTAGATGTTATCAAGTCATGATAACATCAAGCTATTAGCTTAAAACTTCAGGGAAAATATTTAAGACATTGGCATAGGCAAAGACTTCTTGGAAAAGACCCCAGAAGCACAGGCAATAAAGACAAAGATGGACAAATGGGATTACAACAAGCTAAGAAGCTTCTGCACTGCAAAGGAAACACTCAACAAGGTGAAGAGGCAACCAATAGAATGGAAGAAAATATTTCAAACTATGCAACATGTAAGGGATTAATATCCAGGATCTATAAAGAGCTCAAGAAATTCCACAACAGAACAAACAATCCAGTTATGAAATGAGCAAAGGACACAAACAGGCAATTTTTAAGGGATGACATTCAAATGGCCAACAGACATATGAAAAAATGCTCAGGATCACTAGCCATCAGGAAAATGCAAATAAAAGCCACAATGACATGTCACCTCATCTCATTTAGGTTGGCTATCATCCATAAATCAAAAATAAACACTGACGAGGCTGTGGGGAAAAAGGTACCCTAACCCACTGTTTGTCATAATGTAAAGTAGTACAACCATTATGGAAGAGGTATGAAAGTAGATCTACCATATAACCCAATAATCCCACTCCTGGGAATTTGCCCATATAAAATGAACATATTAAAGGGTAATGTGTATCCCCTATAATTATTGCAGCTTAATTCAAAATAGCTAAAATATGGAATCAACCCAGATGTCCATCAACTGATGTCTAGATAAAGAAAAAGTGGTGTATATATACACTTTGGAATACTGCTCAGCCATAGAAAAGAATGAAGTCGTGTTTCTTGCAACAAAATAGATGCATCTGAAAACCATTATGCTTAGTGAAATAAGCCAGTCTCAAAAAGACACATGCAGGCTGGTGCTGCGGCTCACATGGCTAATCCTCTGCCTGCGGCACTGGCACCCTGGGTTCTAGTCCCGATTGGGGTGCCAGATTCTGTCTCGGTTGGTCCTCTTCCAGTCCAGCTCTCTGCTGTGGCCCGGGAGGGCAGTGGAGGATGGCACAAGTGCTTGGATCCTTGCACTTGCATGGGAAACCAGGAGGAAGCACCCAGCTCCTGGCTTTGGATCGGCATAGCTCCAGCCCGTAGCAGCCATTTTGGGGGTGAACCAACAGAAGGAAGACCTTTCTCTCTGTCTCTCTCTCTCACTGGCTAACTCTGCCTGTCAAAAAAAAATTAATTAATTAATTAATTAATTAAAATAAAATAAAAAATAAAAAAGACACATTGCATATGTTTTCTCAGATATAGAATATAGTAATGAAATGGTCATATCTTGGGGAAAAAACTGTGAAAATAACTATATTATTTTAAGAAAACACATTTGTAGCTATTTGTTACAAAGCAATAAAAAACTTATAGAGCAGAAGTTTTAAAATAGGCTAAGAGTTCAACTGAATCCTGTGTTATGCTTTGTTTGCTTAAAAAACAAAGCCAAAAAACTCTGCCTGAATAAAGTCATAATGTCTTAACAGGATTTCTATTCCAACCTAGGAAGAACAATTTTTCAGTTGGTCTGATTTTTGAGAGAACACAATAATTCCAGAAGTACAACATGGAAAAATTGGCATGTACTATATCTGCATTAAACAAAAAATGGTCAATATCTCCATTAATCTTCATATTATTTTTAAAAGATTTATTTATTTTACTTGAAAATCAGAGTTACACAGAGAGAGAAGGAGAGGCAGACAGAGAGAGAGGTCTTCCATCCGCTGGTTCAGTCCCCAGTTGACTGCAATGGCCAGAGCTGCACCAATCCAAAGCCAGGAGCCAGGAGCTTCTTCTGGGTCTCCCACGTGGGTGCAAGGGCCCAAGGACTTGGGCCATCTTCTACTGATTTCCCAGACCATAGCAGAGAGCTCAATCAGAAGTGGAGCAGCCAGGACTTGAACCGGCACCCATATGAAATGCCGCAACTGCTAGGTGGAGGCTTTATTGGCTATGCCACAGCTCCAGCCTCTGGCCCACCTATTCTATGTTCGTATTTTCCTCTTTTCCTGTCTTAAAATTTTGGGGGGATTGTCTTTTACAATTCCATTTTATCTCCTGGCTGTTATATTAGTTGCAACTCTTTGCCAAGATTCTGTGTATAAACTTTGGTTTGAATGTGTCACCCAAACTTCATGAGTTGGAAACATAATCTTCAATGCAATGGTATGAAGAGTGGAAATTTTAAGGTTTAGGTTTAAGTCATGAGGACTCAAATCAAGCTATCAACAGGGGGGTTTCCTCTGGACATTGTGAGAAAAAATTGTCCCATGCCTCTCTCCAGTTTCTGGTCATTGTCAGCAATTCTTGGCATTCCATGGCTTAGATGCATCACTCCAACCTCTGCCTCTATGTCTACACATCCTTATGTCTGTACGTGGCCTTTTCATAATGACACCAATCACTGAGGTAGAGTCCACCTTAATTCAGTGTGATTTCATCTTAACTAATTATTTATGCAAACACTCTTTTTCCAAATAAAGTCACATTTTGAGGTTCCAAGTGGCCGTGAATTTGGTGGGATACTGTTCTGTCCGGTGTTGTTTTTCACTCTGCATTGTTTTTCTCATGAGTATTGCCCACATTTTCTACCACAGAGCCTATTCTGTCCTTATTCTCATCCAATGCATGTTTCAGCTCAGAGATATTCATTCTTTTGTTATAACAGTCAAATTTGGGTCTTTTTAGTATTGTCTCCACTTGACATGGCCACTATTTTCAGTACCTTTTTAAACATATATAGTTATAACTATTTCAATGTCTCTACCTAATTCTAACTTTTGTAATTTCTAAGTCTGTTCCTAATAACTGTCTTTAAAAAAAGATTTATTTACTTATTTATTTGAAAAGCAGAGTGACACAGAGGGAGAAACGGAGGAAGAGAGATCCTCTACTTGCTGGCCATACCAGGACCTGTATAAAGGACTCCCACCAGAATCACAGTCACCCAAGTACTTGGGCTGTCATCTGCTGCCTCCCAGGATCATTAGAAGGATGCTGGATTTGAAAGTGGAGGCGGGACTCTACCTCAAGCACTTTGGTATGAGCTGCTTAATCTGCTGTGTGATATACCTGTTCCTAAAACTGCCTTTTCTTATTATGGGTCATATTTGTCTGATTCTTTGCATGCTTGGTGATCTTTACTGTCCAATGCTAATGCCATACTTTGTGATTTTATTTTGTTGAATACTGGATATGTTTGTATTCATAATTTAATTCTGAACTCTGTTCTGAGATCCAATTAACTTACTTGAAAATGATTTGATCCTTTCAACCCCACATTTAAGCTTTGTTAGGTTGGATCAGAATAGATGTTAGTCTAGGTTAAATTGCCACATCATTGAGACAGCATCTTTTCTGAGTATTCCATCTGATGCCCAGTGAATTACAAGACTTTCTTTTTTTAATATTTATTTATTTGAAAGGCTGAGAGAGAGAGATTTCACCCACTGGTTCACTCCTCAAATGGTTGCAACGGCTGGGGCTGGGCCAGGCCGAAGCCAGGAGCCATCCCAGGGCCATCAGCAGGGAGTTGCATCTGAAGAGGAGCAACCAGGACTTAACTCATTATGCCACAACACCACCCCGAATTATAAGACTTTCATGCTTGGAGCCAGCATTGTGGCATAGCTGGTTAAGCCATTGCTTGCAATTCTGGCATCCCATTTGAGCACTGGTTTAAGTCCTGGGAAAGTAGAGTAGAAGTTCAAGTATTTCGGCCTCTGCATCCATGTGGGAGACCTGGAAAAAGCTTTTGGCTCCTGGCTTCAGCCTGACCCAACCCTGGCCATTGCAGTCATCTAGGGAATGAACCAGTGGATGGAAGATAATCAATCTCTCTCTCTCTTTCTGTAATTCTTTCAAATAAATAAATGAATATTTTAAAAAAGAGAGAATAGCTTTATGAAATATTTGCTCTAAAAAAAGGAGTACAGGGTAACCTTCTAGGTGCTAAGAAGGTACTGAAAGGCCCTCTGCATTTAATTCTAGATGTGATATCTGTGCATCAGCATGAGGTCTTGCAGTTCTACCCACACATTATAAGCCTCCAATATATCTGTCTCTGCAAGCCCTGGCATTCTTTTAGCCCACAGCTGCTTTGGGTAGTAAGATTTCTTGACTTGCCATGGCAAGGTTCTGTGTATTGTGAACATACAATTGGGTAAGTTATTTGAAAGGACCCAACTGTATATTATTTATATTATTATATCATGTGTTATGTCCCACAAGGACTGGTTAGCCTAACCTGCAAACCATAATTGAAGAGACTGTTTCTTCACTATGTTGGGGAAAGGCTCCCAATTGGCACATGATTTGTACATTGGATGTCAAAAATGGAAATAATGACATTCTGAGGCACCCTTATGTCAGGTATTAGATATTTATTCCTTCAGGAAATAATTTTTAACCAGAAATTACTTCCATTTCTAAAGACAAGTATCAGCCTGTAGGGAAAGTTTCTCTTCAAACCAAAGAGATTCAATTCCCCTCAATGATTTTAGATTCTTCAGGGAAAATAGTCTCTTTTTATTATTGTTTAGGTAATATATATACCTGTTGCCAAGCCATAATAGATACATACGATTTCTTATTTTATTCTCAAAGAAAAACTTTCCACAGAAAGAAATTTTTTCTTTGTGTCTGTAGCTTTGAGTCAAGGTCTTAAAGGCTTCATTTCCTGGAACAATAGAAGAGCAATTCCTCTTAGAGCCAAAAGTTAGCCTCAGTGTTTCCAACATAACCCTGAAGACCGTATATCTTAGGTCTTATTTCTTTCCTTACCTGTTATATTTTATTAGAAATAATAATATAGATGATGCTATTTTTCTGTATTTGAGAGAAATATATTTGCTTAATATGATGAGAGAGTTCAAAACCTTTCATCCAGAGATCCATATCAACAAAGCACTTATTAATAACTATAATAATAGTAGTAACCCTTACTTTTTAAGACTTATTCATTTATTTAAAAATCAGAGATATATAGAGAAAAAGACAGAAAGATACATAGAGAGATCTTCCATCTGCTGGTTCACTCCCTAGATGGCTATAACGGTCAGGGCTGGGCCAGGCCAAAGCCAGGAGCTAGGAGTTTCATCAAGGTGTCTCATGTGGGAAATGGGGGCCTAAACACTCGGGCCATCTTCTGCTGCTTTACTCAGGCCAATAGCACGGTGTTGGATCACAGGTGGAACAGACAGCTTACCTGCTATGCACCACAATGCCGGCCCCTAGACCTTACTTTTGATGGTGACCATATTTATTAGGTCACTGCAAACAAGTGTAAATATGGCAGGGCAACAGCCAAACACATAATTTAGAATACTGTGCAAAATGAAAATGTGGTGCCCATTATCAAAAAATAGTTAAAAATTCTAAAACAGATCATTACATTAGTCCTGAACCTTTCTGAGCACAGGTCACACACCAGTGAAGCTAGGCCTGGGTAGAACAGACATATTGAGATAAAAGTCACTGTTAAGACTCACCCATTTTCTTCTAACTTCTTGCCTGTTTGGATGACCATATGTATCATCTTGTGTTACTTCCTATGAGGAGAAATTCACCGTAGTGCCAGCATACTCTGAGTCCATGAAAACGAACAACACCTGTTCACAAGGAAATGAAAACCTTTCTACATGTTTCATCATCTAAAAAATAATCAACATTTAATCACTGAGCTTAATGGTACTTTTTAAAAAAGATTTAATGTTTAACTCATCAGTGATCCCCAAACTGCTGACCTCTTTTGAAGTGCTGATAATTCCTCTACCTAAAATTAGTTAATCAATAAGGAAATCAACTTTAATAGTGGGAGATCAAGAGGCAGAGGTGAACAGTTGAGAGAAAGCAGTGGAGTTGAGGACATTTACATATTGTTAATTCATGAGACACACAGTGAGGGCTCTGTAATACTTTTACAAATAATTACTGCATATCGAACATCTATGAGCCATGCACTGTGATAAGCATACTAACTTGCTTAGCCCTCACAACAACACTATGATGAAAAGGAAGGTATTCTTGGAAGTAAAGTGAGTCACTTAAATGGATGTACAAACAATTGCCATTGGGAAATGGATCAGTCATGGTCCAGTCATAGTCAAACTGAACAATTGAGAAAAGTACATTAAAAGGACTGTTTACAAAAATGTGAGCAGATTTTAGAGAAGCTAGTAAGAGCTAATGTAGAATCTCTTGAGCCCAGCAACCATAAGAGCCTTGAAAGGAAGAATGGTTACTACTACCTGCAGAAAATAATGTATCAGAGGGCTTCCTGACAGGAGAAGTAGCCCTCTTAGAGGAATACAAGCAATCAGTGGTGGCCTTACAGGGAAAGAGCTGGAAAAATAAATGCCCAACAGCACATTCCTCCTTCCTGCAGATTTCCTATTGGTGCTCCCCACTGACAAAATCCAACCAGAGGATGCAAGAGAGCTTAACCATGCAGTAAAAGATTCTCAAAGGTGAAGCATCTAGCAGAATCACTTGGATAGTGTGTTAAAACACTGATTTGCAGGCCCACTTCCAGAGTTTTTTATTCAGTAGGTCTGAAAAATCTTCATTTTCAATAAGTTCTAGGTGAGGATGATGATGCTTGTCCAGGGGTCACACTTGGAAAACCAGATTTAATCTAAACAGGTCGTCCTCTTGGGCAGAAAACTGGGTAGAGAAGGGTACAGTGTACAATTGGAAGTCATCCAGCACAGGAACAACAGAAGCTGGTGTGAGGACAAGGGACTTATTTATCCCCAAATAGCTGCCTCTAATGGCTGTCTTGTTGTTTTGTTTTGTTGTGCTTCACTCTCTATGATTGTCAAAAGGTTTACTTTGTTGTCTTGGTGCAGAGAAAAGCTTAAAGTATTTTCAACATACCTTCTAAATAGCCCCTTTTTTTAAAAGCCCCAAATTTCAGACAATATCTGGTCTAGACGGCTCTCACCAACCAGGATGGTGCCTGTAAGGAGGGTGGTGACAGATGTGGCAGGAAAGAGCCCTGCATTTTCCTTATGCCACTGTGTTCAAGAGCCTAAGGTACTATTTGTAAAGGAAAATCTAGAAAATTGAGTTTCAATGCTAAATCTACGATAGATGCATATGAATGTTCTGACTATAAGAAAACATTATTAACTTTTTGGTGAGTGGGCTCATCAATCAAGACTTGGCAGTAGCTAAAATAGGAAGCTGAACTGAATGATTTCTCAATCATAATACAGAGTTCGCTATTACTGGTCCATATTGTGTTTTCATTAAAGACCAACAATAAGATTATGCTAAAGACTATGGAATACTTCCTAGCAGAGCCGAAGTAGAATGTAAAACTAAAAGCTAAAATTTTACCCTGCTCTGTGTAAATAAAACAGAGTGTCAGATTAATGAATGACCTATTTAGGAAAATTTGTAGACAAGTGTTAATCTGCATTTGAAAGTGAAAAGGTTATGTCCATTTCCTGGCAGAGATTTCAGAACACCTAACTTCTATGAGAAACAAAAAGGTATTAGAGCAGACATTTGGCGCCGTGGTTAAGATACCACTTAGTACACTGGCATCTCATACTGTAGAGCCTAGGTTTGAGCTCTGGCTCTGCTTCAGATTCCAGCTTCCTACTAATATTAACCTTGGGAGGCAGCAGATGATGGCTCAGATATTTGGGCCCCCATTACCCACACAGCAGACCTCGATTGAGTTCCAAGAAGCTGGCTTTGGCCTAGCCTAGCTCTGGCTGTTGTTTGTAGACATTTGGGAAGTGAACAAGCAGATGGAAGATCTCTGTCTGTCTCTGTCTCTATCTCTCTGTCTTCCAAACAAAACAAAACAAAACAAAAATTCTCAAGAAACACACCAATTCATAATTATCTTATTTATTCCACCAGGTGCTTCACATTCACTTTAAATTATTTACTCAGTAGATGAGTACACAGTATTTTTGTATTTGTCTTGTGAGATTCTGTTAATTAAAATTTTGAGGAGTATGCATATTTTTTCTGCTTTATCTGGGAAAAAAGCTGATGAGATAGAAATAGATTAAGCTTAGAGGCTGGGATTTGGTATAGCACTTAAGACACTGCTTGGGCCACCCAGATCTCACACTGGAGTGTTCGGGTTTGAGATCTGGTTCCACTCCTGATTTTAGCTTCCTGCTGTTGCACAGTCTAAGAGGAAACAGGTGATGGCTCAAGTACTTAGGTCCCTGCTAACCATATGGAAAACCCAGCGTGAGCTCCTAACTCCCAGCTTCAGCCTGGTCCAGCCTGACTGTATTTGGGGAGTGAACCAACAGATAGGAGACCTCTCTCTCTCTCTCTTTCTTTCTCACTCTCTCTGACTGCCATTCGAAGAAAAAGATGAGGTTTAAATCCATTATTAGAATTCTATTTGCTATATTACTGGGGGAAAGAAGGTGGCAGACCTGAACCTGCATATTCTCCAGTTATTCATGTATTTCTTTTTGTATTTATTTATTATAGGAAAATTTAATACTCAAACCAAAGAATTATTTCACTGAGACCATCCAATAAGTTCTATTAATTCTTTTAGCATTCATATGTTCAACTGTGAAATTGGTTTCAACACTGTTCTTCAAAAGTTGGATTATGATCATAACAGTGTTGTATAAAATGGAAAAACAATGAATGTACCAGATTATTTGGTCAAATAGAAGAAATTAAGTCAGTCCAAAGATGCACAATTTCATTTGCCAGTTCCTCCTAGACCAGAGGCTTTTCTGTAACTGCACAGAAACAATAAGGCCCTAGCCATCATTTGGGTAACCATGAGCCTTAGGTATATTGGAGTCTCCACAGTGGAACGTAAGGCCAGAAGGAACTGAGGCTAAAGGGAAGCTGTGAGACTGTGAATCAGTGTACATTACAGTACCTGAGATATGGGGGCCACTTCTAAGCTATTATTTTTTCCCCAAGAGGTTCAGCAAGTGAATGAGGCATGCAATGAGAGAAAAACCTCTAGTGAGAAATGATCACTGTTAGATAGATAACAACACCATCTTAAAAAAATCAAATTGGGCCAGTGTTGTGGTATAGTGGATAAAGCTGCCACTTGCAATGCTGGAATCCCCTGTGGGCACAGGTTCGTGTCCCAGCTACTCCACTTCCGGAATACCTCCCTGCTAACAGCCTGGTAAAAGCAGCAGAGGGTGGCTCAAGTGCTTGGGCCCCTGTCACCCATGTGGAGAGACCTGGATGAAACTCCTGGCTTTTGGCTTCGCCTGGCCCACCCTGACCATTGTGGCCAAAGGGGAGTGAACCAGTATGGAAGATTTCTCTCTCTGTCTCTGTCTCTCTCTCTCCCTCCATCCCTGTAATGCTGACTTAAATAAACAAATAAATAAGTCAAATTAATTCAATACTATTTGTCATAAAATTGTCAAACAGTTTGAAAAGGACATAAAATGAGAAGTAAAGAAACTTTACCTCTCTCTTCAGCTTGTAATCACATTTCCCAGTACAGTTTTATATGTTTTTCTTTTGTAATCTTCCAGACATTTTCTGTGCAAATTCAAAGACACATGAATAGTCTTTGCTTATATACAATGAGATCATACTTTATAGTGATCTACTATTTTTTATTTCATTTAACATATCTCACAGATCATTATGGTACATATAGATCTACTCCACAGAATGTATTAACACAGATTATAGTCACCATAATTAAATTCATCCCTTCTTGATTGACAGGCTGCTTCTAAGTTTTTCCTAATATTAAAGGCAATTTTCAATTAAAACAACACTGAAATACCATTTCTCAGCGTTTGCATTAGCAATCAAAAAGATATCTTTCTTTTTTAAGGATTTATTTATTTATTTGAAGGACAGTGTTATAGAGAAAGGGAGAGACAGACAGAGAGGTCTTCCATTGGGCCATCTTCCACTGCTAGATTAGCAGAGAGCTAGATCAGAAGTGTAGCAGCTGGGACATGAACCAGCACTCGTACGGAATACTGGTGTTGCAGGCAATGGCTGAACCCACACACCACAATGCTGGCTTCAGCAATCAAAAAGTTTAAAAGTATACTCTGGCCAGTGCCACAGCTCACTAGGCTAATCCTCCGCCTATGGCGCCAGCATCCCGGGTTCTAGTCCGGTTGGGGCGCCGGGTTCTAGTCCCGGTTGCTCCTCTTCTAGTCCAGCTCTCTGCTGTGGCCAGGGAGTGCTATAGAGGATGGCCATGTCCTTGGGCCCTGTACCCGCATGGAAGACCAGGAGGAAGCACCTGGCTCCTGGCTTCGGATTGGCGCAGCGTGCCGGCCGCAACGCACCGGCCGTAGCAGCCACTTGGGGGGTGAACCAACGGAAAAAGGAAGAACTTTCTTTCTGTCTCTCTTTCTCTCTCACCGTCTAACTCTGCCTGTCAAAAAAAAAAGTATACTCTATTAGCAAGACAGTGGAGAAACAGGCCTTGTACATTGCTGGCAAAAATGAAAGATAATATTCCTTCAGAAAAGAAAATAGTAATATCTAGTAAAATTACATACACATATATTTTCCTATTAATCCAGCAGTACCACTTGTAGGAATTCATTTCAAAAATACACTTGCAAATACTCTAGCAGATGGTGTGCTGGATTACCCAGATTACCTCTTGTAGCAAGGGAATGTGAAGAGCCCCCTTTTGTGAATGTTGTAGTAGATGACTCTACACTGAGATTTTCTCTATCAATTGCCTTTTAAAATTTTTTAAATTTAATTTAACTTTATTTGAAAGGCATAGAGACAGAGAGATCTTTTATTTGCTGTTCACTCCCAAAATGCCCACTATAGCTAGGGGTTAGGCCAGTCCAAAGCCAAGAGAAGGAACTCAATTCAGGTCTTCCATGTGGGAGGCAGAGACCCAAGCACTTGGGCTATCACCGACTGCTTCCCAGGGTGCATATTAGCAGAGAGCTGGAATCAGCTGGGAGCCAAAATACAAACCCAGGTACTCCAGTATGGGATATGACTGAAGGTGGATTAAACGTCACCTCACCATCCTGCTACTTCTGCATGGTCAGGAAGTTGACAGTATCATTGCAAAGAAAGGAAAATCTGTTAAGAAGCTTAAGAAGCACAGGGAGAATGGTGCACGTATCAGCATCTCAGAAGGGGCTTGTCCTGAAAATTACCACTTTGGCTGGACCCACTAATGCCATCTTCAAAGCATTTGCTATGATCATTGACAAACTAGAAAAGGACATCAGCAGCTCTATGACCAATAGCACAGCTGCCAGTAGAACTCTAGTTACCCTGAGGCTGTGGTTCCTGCTAGTCACTGTGGCTCATTGGTAAAGGTGGTTGCAAGATCAAGAAAATACAAGAGAGCACAGGGGCTCAGGTTCAGGCGGCAAAGGATATGCTCCCCAACTCAACTGAGCAGGCCATCACTATTGCTGGCATCCCACAATCCATCACTGAGTGTGACAAACATCTCTGCATGGTCATGTTGGAGTCCCTCGGAAGGGTGTGGCCATCCTGTACCTGCACAAGCTGTCCAGTTCTTCAGTCATCTCTGCAAGTGGTCAAGACAGGTACAACACAGGCAGCGACAGTGCAAACTTTCCCCACATCACCCAGTCCATGTGTCTCAACCCTGACCTGGAGGGCCCATCTCTAGAGGTCTATACCATTCAAGGACAGTATGCCATTCAACAGCCAGATTTGACCAATCTGTACCAGCTGGCAATGCACCAGTCTCATTTTCCCAAGACACATGGCAATACTGGATTCAGTGGCACTGACTCCAGCTCCCAGAGGTGAAAGGCTATTGGACAGGTCCAGATGCATCTGCCCAGACTACTTCTCATGAACTCACCATTCCAAATGATTTGATCGGCTGCATAATCGGGCATTGAGGTGCCAAAATCAATGAGATCCGTCAGATGTCTGGGGTGCAGGTCAAAATTGTGAACCCAGTAAGATTATCGTCACCGGATCTGCTGCCAGCATTAGCTTGGTTCAATAGCTAATCAATGTCATGGGGAGCAGATAAAGAATCACTATATTCCTAAAGTTGTACTTATGAAATGCATGAAGTTTGTATTCCTTAAATAAAAGGTTTCTTTTGGGGGGGAGGACAATGCAGATTCATCCATAATCCCTTTCTGCTGTTCATCACCACCCATGATCCATCTGTGTAGTTGCTGAACAGTCAGAAATTCCAGGTTTTAAATAATTTGTAAATTTTCAATTTCTACACATTTTTATCATCTATTCGTGATTTTTAAATTAAAAGCATTTTAATTCTTCTCTCTGTTCAGCTGTTAATACTGAGATTCATATTTGGTTTTATAAGCTTCTCCCTATTTTTTTTTCCTTTTGGGTTTTTTTTTTTTTTTTTTTTTGGCTCACCAGTTTTTCTGTTTGTCACGGAAATGTAAGAGTGGAATATTAATACATTTCAGTTTAGTTCTGTAATGTCAGGAATTTTTCAAAAAATTTAAAAGATGGACTGGAGCTTTTTCTTTGTGAATAGAGAAAAAATATCTCAGTACTCTTTACCCAGATGTCTGCATAGACTATGCACTTCCTTCCTTGAGGACTTGTACAAAGGTCACCTCATCAGTGAGGCCTTTCTTGGCCATCCTCTATAAAAGGGAATCTGCCACCAAGGCAGGACTTCCTTTCTCACTTATCCTAGTTTATTTTTTACTTGCATATTTATATAATATTCTCAGTCTCCCCCCAAAAAGCTTCATTTGGGCCTCGATTCTGTTTCATTCATCATGATCTCCCTTTATTGTTAAAAAAAACATTTAGTTGGACAGCAATGTGTGCACAATAAGTATGTGTTGAGTGAACCCCCAACTGGAAATGACTCTAATGTCCAGTAAGAGGTAAATGGATAACAAAATGTGGTATATCTACATAATGGAATACTCAGCAATATAAATGGAGGAGCTATAATATATATAAAAATATATAGATGAGTAGCCGGCGCCGCGGCTCACTAGGCTAATCCTCCGCCTAGCAGCGCCGGCACACCGGGTTCTAGTCCCGGTCGGGGCGCCGGATTCTGTCCCAGTTGCCCCTCTTCCAGGCCAGCCCTCTGCTGTGGCCAGGGAGTGCAGTGGAGGATGGCCCAGGTGCTTGGGCCCTGCACCCCATGGGAGACCAGGAAAAGCACCTGGCTCCTGGCTCCTGCCATCGGATCAGCGCGGTGCGCCGGCCGCGGCGGCCATTGGAGGGTGAACCAACGGCAAAGGAAGACCTTTCTCTCTGTCTCTCTCTCTCACTGTTCACTCTGCCTGTCAAAAAAAAAAAAATATATATATATATATAGGTAGATAGATAGATGAGTCTTAAAATCGTTATATGGAATAAAGAAGCCAAATGCAAAATAATAAATATTATATGATTTCATCTGTATAAAATACAAATAAAAGGTAGTTCTGTAGAAGTTAAGGTTAAAGGGATAGAGGAGAAAGGGTTTCTTAGTCCATTTTGTGCTGCTATAACAGAATACCCAGACTGGGTAATTCATAATGAACAGAAATGTCATTGGCTCATAATTCTGGAGGCTGGGAAGTTCAAGACTGAAGGGCTTCATCTGGTGAGGACATTTTTGGTACATCATAACACGGTGTATAACATCACATGGGTAGCCTGCGCCGCGGCTCAACAGGCTAATCCTCCGCCTAGCGGCGCCGGCACACCAGGTTCTAGTCCTGGTCGGGGCGCCAGATTCTGTCCCAGTTGCCCCTCTTCCAGGCCAGCTCTCTGCTGTGGCCCGGGAGTGCAGCGGAGGATGGCCCAAGTGCTTGGGCCCTGCACCCCATGGGAGACCAGGAGAAGAACCTGGCTCCTGCAATCGGAGCAGCGCGGTGCGCCAGCCGCAGCGCACCAGCTGCGGCAGCCACTGGAGGGTGAACCGACGGCAAAAAGGAAGACCTTTCTCTCTGTCTCTTTCTCTCTCTCACTGTCCACTCTGCCTGTCAAAAAAAAAAAAAAAATCACATGGGTGATAGAGAAAGAAAACCAAATTCACTTTTATAACAAGACCTCTCTTATGATAACAAATTCATCCGCTAGAGCAAGGACTTCATGAAATAATCACCTCTTAAAGGTCCCACCTCTCAATACGATTGCATTGGAGATTAAGTTTTCAACACATATTATTTGGAGGACATATTCATAATATAGCTGAGGCATAGAATATAGAGGGATAGAGGACAGAAGATAGAAGGGAACAACAAAGGAGTACAAGCAATCTTTGGAGAGGATAAACATGTTCTGTGTTCTAATTATGGTTCTGATTGTTGTCAGAACTCAACAAACTATATACTTTAAGTGGATGCAATTTATTATGAATTAATTATGCCTTAATAAAGTTGAAAAGTAACAAAACATTTGTTGAATCAATCCACTAACATGTTCACAGCTTAAAACTCTTTAGACATTTTAGATAAATTATATCTGCAAAATTTAACTTCAATATGCAAAAACTGTTTTCTCCCCCTTCTTTGTCTCAAGCAAGGGATTTCATAGTGATATTTCCCACATGTAGTGGGTAGATATTTCTTTTGCTGTCTGAAGGGAATACAAAATATGTGTTAGCTGGCTCTAACATAAATAAATGACCTATGCTTACATACAACTACAGAAAATAGACAATGCTTGAGTATAGGTACAACATTATGCTATGAGCAAATTCACCTCAGCCATCAATATCAAAATCTCTATAAACACTGAAATGTCTTGATTAACATTTTTTCTTATGGTCAGGGGCATGATATACCTCTTGTAAATAAAATCTCTTTAATACCTTCACAAAATGCTGACTTCCATTCTATAGTATACTTGAACTATAGCCCACAGCATTTCAGAGAATTGCCAGTATATAATATGAATACCAAACTCTAATTTAAACTTTTCCATAGAATTATCAATCCAAAAATATACAATAAAATCATCTTAATATTGATTTCTAGTTTGCCTGGGTTAAAGATCTGGCTCCAGCTCCAAATTCCAGCACTCTGTTAACACCGACCTTGGGAGGTAGCAGTGATAACTCATCTAACTGGGTTCCTGCCACCCATGTGGGAGACTAGGATTGAGTTCCAGCTCCTACTTCGGAGGGCAGGAGATGACTTCAGTACCCTGTTCCTCCCATTGCAGGCATTCAGTTAGTGAGCCAGTCAGTGGGGGCTCCAATGTGCAGAGACTTTCCAATTTTTAAAAATAAAATCCAATAAGAGAAAATGAAGTTGCAGTATTATACAGGAACTCTACAGACACTCCAAATGGAACAGTATATTTCAGGATTAAGTTTCCATTGGCTATGTTTGCTAAATTGGACAATGAATCAAAAATATACACTTGGAATGTTATATTCTTTGAAACAACAGAGTACATTGTTATGTTAAGTAAAACACTGCAATTAGAAAAAGAAGCTAAAGTGTTCATTGATTGCCTACTATTTTCATATAAAATTTCTAACATTTATAGTGAAGATGAGTTTTAAAAATCATTAGTCATGAAAGCAACAAGAATAATGAAACCTAAAATATGCACTATATTTTACTGAAATACAGAAAAAGATTAGGCATAAATCCTAGAGACATGAATTACAATAATAAATTTCTTGATATTTCATGTGTCACAACTAGAACAGAGACACTTTGACAAATAATATCAATTACTATCTTTTGCAATGAAGAGCTGAAGTCTTTAATTCTGCTCCCTTTCTCCCTTCTCAGCTATAGCTTGCCCAGTGATGTGAGATCATGCCCTCTGCATTCTCCGGGGAATAACATGAAAGTGACTGTTTGAAAATAAAATGAGGGGTTGAAACCCTATACTTCGAAAGACAGAATCAGTTACCTGACACCCAATACCAATCCTTGCTGTGTTAAGAACGTCAGTGTTTCACATGCCCTGCTCAGGAAGAGTTGCTTCAATACTGGCTTCTGTGGTTTATTTAGCTCAGTTACACCCCAGGGAGTTTAATTTCATGCAAAGCTTTCAGGCAGTGCTTTCCAGTCACAGAAGCAAATGGGTATCTTAAGACAGCAGTTGGAGTTTGGGAAAAAACAAAGCAGCCAGAACAGCTAATGCTTATTCCAAACTTTGGCCTTGTCCTGGAATTAGCCTTTGAGAACTGAGAAAGAAGCAGAACGTTGGCAATTCTTAAGATATTAATTAAAAATGTAAACATAATGGAATGAAAGACAATCTGGTTGCATTTGGGGCACATACTATGACCATAAAGGGAAATGGCAATGAAAAATGGATGTCAGAGATTTAACTGAACTGCACTGATTTCAAGGAAGGCTTAAAAATCTGCTTGACTGGGAAAAGAGAGGTAAAACACCTGTGCTACGAGTCCACACATGAACAATGCATTTATTTTCAAACAAAGAGCAGATAAAGCTCAAGCTTTGGAAGGAGAGCTCTATTTTTCAGAGAAAGTATGGACACCTGAAAGAAACACAAGGGGCATTGTGTTTAGGAATGAAACATGTGATCTAGGGAAATGCCAGTTTATCCAAGTTTTGGCTGGTTTACTGCTTTGTTAAGAGAAGGGACATATTTTTGAAACAACTGTGATTAACTGAGGTTTAGTGTGCCTTTTTGTAATTACCTATAATTTTAAAAGATTACACTATAGCTTGTAAGCCTGGCTAAAGAACAAATCAGGTGATCTTTTTTAAAAAACAAAACATCACATGTGTTTTATTATTTAGAATTTATACCTAAATATAGAGAAACTCTACATTTTGCTATATACTAAGAGCAATTTTGTTGATTCAGTTTGGTTTCTCTTCTAGCCTTTGATTTCTTAACATGGGCTTATCACCATCAGTTATTTAATATTTCTCAAAGTTTATGTTATCGTGCTAGTGATGGAAAAAAACATTCTGTGCAACTGGGATTCCAAGTAACAGAAGTTGTTACAATTTACTTTTAGAGGACCTTCTTGCTCCATACTCTCTTTAATTCAAAGGCTAGACCTGACTGAATTTTTCTTATACATTCTAGAATGCATAGACACAAGAACTCTTTGGATTACAAATTGGCTCAAAAAATTAGCATAGATTGCTAGTACTTTTTGAGTTGCAGACCATTTCTGAACAAAAAGACACTCTCCTAGCTGTGTGACCTCACACAAGTTTAACACTTCACTTCTCTTCCCTTCTTACCCTCATCTGTCAAAACGGGGAAATAACCATCCCACAAGATTATTTCTAGTATTACTTCCTACAGTTCATACTTATAAAAATTCACCAGTATATTTACCAGTCTCTTCAATTAATATTACTTCTCATACCACTCTCCTTTCTTCTGAAGTGTTCCGTTTTCTTCTCATCAACATATGTCATTTAGTATTCAAGAGTTTTGTTCTTAAATGATATTTCTGGTAGATATATAGTTTTTTAAGTAGATAATTAATTTACCACAATTCTTAAAAAGATGTTTCATTGCCGTATTCTGTTGATGCTGATGGCACAAGCCATGAGCCAAGGGTTTCACTTGCCACATGGGTGGCAGAGGCCCAAGCACTTGGGCTATCTTCTGCTGTTTTTCCCAGGCCATTAGCAGGGAGTTGGATGGGAAGTGAGGCAGCTGGGACACAAACTAGCATTATATGGGATGCTGGCATCTCAGGCAGCAGCAGCTTTCCCTGCCATGCCACAATGCTGCCTCTTGGAATCAGTATTATAGAAAAAGGTGGCTGGCGCCGCCGCTCAATAGGCTAATCCTCCGCCTGTGGTGCCGGCACCCTGGGTTCTAGTCCCGGTCAGGGCGCCGGATTCTGTCCCGGTTGCCCCTCTTCCAGGCCAGCTCTCTGCTGTGGCCCGGGAGTGCAGTGGAGGATGGCCCAAGTGCTTGGGCCCTGCACTCCGGGAGACCAGGAGAAGCACCTGGCTCCTGCCTTCAGATCAGCGCGGTGCACCGGCTGTAGTGCGCCAGCCACAGCAGCCATTGGAGGGTGAACCAACGGCAAAAGAAGACCTTTCTCTGTGTGTCTCTCTCTCACTGTCCACTCTGCCTGTCAATAAAATAAAATAAAATAATAAAAAAGAAAAAGGTATACCAGGCAATCATTAACAAAGTTAAAAGTGGGTATAACTGTACTAATTGTGGTAAACAAAATTGAATACAGCCCCAAGATCCTCAGGCCTAGCATAAGCACAGCTTTACTCAGTTATTCAAACACTAATCTATGTACTGGTGTAAAGAAATTTTGTTGATCTCCTCAATCAGTTGAACTTACACAGGGATGTTATCCAAGTGGGCCTAAGGTAGGGACAGAAGAAGCCAGAGATTAAAGCCCGAAGAGATCACAATGCATAAAAAAGTGCTCCGTTACTGGCTTTCAAATGAAAGAGCCATTTGGCAAAGAATGCAGGTGGCCTCTAGGAATTGAAAGTGGCCTTTGATCAAAGAGAAGCAAGGAAATGCAGCAGATCTCAGTGGTACAACCACAGGGAAACAAATGAACTAAGAAGAGGACTTGAAGTGCTAGATGAGAACACAGTCCATCATTATAAGACCCTGCCTAGAAGAACAAATAAGAGAAAGTGACCTACAGTCACCAAAGAGCAGGGGTGGGATCGTGGCACAGCCAGTTAAGCAGCTGCATGGGACAGCCACATCCTGTAGCAGAGCGTCAGTTCAGGTCCTGGCTACTCTGCTAATGCTCCTGGGAAGCAGCAGATGATAGCTCAAGTGCTCAAGTACCTGCCATCCACATGGGAAACTGGATGGAACTCTTGGTTCCTGGCTTTAGCCTTTCCTAGGTCCAGCTATTTGGGAAGTAAACCACTGAACCAAGATTCTTCTCTCTTCCCCTCATACCTGCCCCCATCACTCTCCCTTTCAAATAAATAAACCAATATGTTTTAAAAGACACGATAATCAACATAAATCAACTCTGAGATGGCCCAGAAGTTGCATTTAGTAAACACTTGCAGAAGCTATTATAATCATATTCAATGATATATAGGAAAATATGTTCAGAAAATATAGTCCTTACAAGTAATAACAAATATTAAGGTATAAACATAAAGTACAAAAAAATAAAATTCATTGCTTTAAGTAGTGTATTCTTAGATACAACATCAAAGGGATGAGCAACAAAAGAAAAAATAGATAAAAGGGACATCATTAAAATCAAACTTCTGTGATTCAAAGGACACAATTTTTAAAATTTTTTAAATTTTAATTTTTAATTAGTTTTTAACAGATTCAATGTGCTTTGTAGATACAGTTCTAAGAACATATGATATTCCCTTCAAAGATCGTTATTAAGAAAGTAAATGGGCTGGTGCTATGGTGTAGCAGGTAAAGCTTCTGCCTGTGGCACCATATCCCTTATGGGTGCTGGCTCAAGTCCCAGCTGCTCCTCTTCCAGTCCAACTCTCTGCTAATGGCCTGGGAAAGCAGTAGAAAATGGCCCAAGTATTTGGGTCCCTACACCCATGTGGGAGACCTGGAAGAAGTTTATGGCTCCTGGCTTGGGACTGGCCTAGCTCCAGTCATTGTGGTCATTTGGGGAGTGAACCAGCAGATGGAAGACTTTTCTCTCTGTCTCCATCTCTCTGTCTGTAACTCTACTTCTCAAATAAATAAATAAATAAATAAATCTTAAAGAAAAAGCAAAAAGTCCACAGGATGGGAGATTATATGATTTGCAAATCACATTAGGGACTTACATCTAGAATATATAGAGAACATATATATATATATATATATATAGAGAGAGAGAGAGAGAGAGCTCAATAATGAAAAGACAAAAGACCAATAAAGATTTGAATGGACAGACTTTAAAGAAGACAGACAAGTGGCTAATATATACAAGAAAAGATACTCCATATCCCGAGCCATCTGGGATGCAAATCGAAATGACAATGAGAGACTACTTCACACCACTAAGACAGCTAAAGTAAAATACACAATCACCAAGTGTTAGCAAAGATCTGGAAAAACCAGAACATTCATATACTTCTATTGGAAATGTAAAATAGTGTAGATACCTTGGAAAACATAATTTTGAAATAATTAAAGAATCAAATAAAATGGCAAAGATAGTACAAAACAGCCATATATAATCTTCACTTAGCTTCCCTCAATAAATATATCTTTGTAACCATAGTTACTTAAAATCAGGGAATTGACATCATCATTTTCTGTGCCTCTTTATTCCATGTGTACATTCATGGAACTGTTACTGAGATTAAGATGCAGAACTATCACCACAAAAGACCTCTCACCATGAGACTATAGTCGGATCACTACCCCCATCCCTCACCCCAGGTAACCATTAATTTGTTCTCAATATCTATCATTGTGTCAATTCCAGAATGTTATTGAAGCAAAGTTATGCAGTTTGTGACCCTTTGAGATCAGTGTTTTTCACTCAGCAGAATGTCCTTAGGGTCCATCCATCCAGTCCATTCCTGTCTATTACTGAGTAGTATTTTCTAGGATGAATATACCACTGTTTGCTGACTACTCACCTATTGTAGGACATTTGGGTGCTTATGGTTTGGAGCTATTACAAATAAGGCAACCATGAACATCTATGTGAAGGCTTTTGTGTGAACATGTTTTCAACTCCAGTGGGTAAATACCAAGGAGTTTGATTGAGGGGTATGTTAAGCATATGTTTAGTTTTAAAAGAAAATGCGAAATTATTTTCCAGAATGACTGTACCATTTTACATTCCCATAATTAACGTAGAGGAGATCCCGTTTCTCTATACCTTCACCAGCATTTGGTGGTGTCATAATTTTTACATTTCATCTGTTCTAATAAGGATGTTGGGAATATTTCATTGTGGTCTTACTTTGCATTTCCCTAGTAGCTACAAATGGTCAACATCTTTTCAAGCACTTATTTGCATCTGTGTAACCTTTTTGGTGAAAGGAAGAGTACCAAGGTCACCTTGTAAGAAAAGCATGTGAGATGGAAAATATTACTACTGCCATTTTTAGAAAATACAGTCTGATACAAGCTACTTGGAAGAAGTGGATCTGGATCTTGGCAGGATTTAGTTAGGCAAGTAGTGAGGGAGGTCATTTTGAGTGTATATTGCTATAAGCATTCTGTTACTGAGACATTTAAAAGAGTGTAGCATTTTTATTCAGTCAAAAATATATAGCTAAAATAAAAAATGTGAGATACAGAGGACAGGCCACTTCAACTGCACATAGTAAAACCTCTTCAAAAGATCTTATTAATCCCTTTCTACCAGGACTCACCTCCTCTGGTAATCAACCTCTCTATTTCACTTCCACCTTTCTCTTCCACAGTCCTATACATCACTTTGTCCCTCTTTGTTACAAGAAACAAAATGATACTTTCTTAATTCCTTCCAGCATTCTCTGTTAATAATTCAGAAATGTGGGGAGCAAACCGGACTAGACTGTTACTGGAATTAAGACTTATTCTATGCATCTGCTCTCCCACAATAGGGCGCTGGGAGAGAAGTAAACAGCTTCCGCACAGCTGCCTCCAGTTCAACCAATTAACTGTAGGACTTGCTCCTGATTGGAGAGCAGCGTGCTCGGCGTGTGGGCGGCCGAGTTGGGATTGGCGGAGGAGGACCATAAAGGAGGAGAGAAACGGCATGCACCAGGAACATCTATGGGGAACATCTAAGGGAACCCGTGCAGCCCCCGAGAGAACCGGCCGGCGGTGTGCCGCTCCCCTGCGGAAGTGGGGAATGCGGCCAGGGGGAACTGCCCTTCCACGGAGGTGGAAGGGATAGTAGCCAACCCGGGAAGAACCAGCAGCAAACCCGGGGAGGGCCGAGCAGACAAAGAGAACAGCGCAGGGTCTTGTGTCGTTCCCCCATGAAGACGGGGAGCGACATAATGGTGCCGTGACTCGGATAGGAAACCTAGCTCGGATAGGAAACCTAGCTTGGATAGGAAACCTAGGACGGATATGAAACTTAGGAGGGAAGAAATGACTCGGATTAGGAAACCTAGGTCGGATAGCAAACTTAGGAGGGAAGAAACGGGAAGAACTAGGGAAAATATCGGAGAGAGAAACTAGCAAACAGCCTAGGGAAAAGCCGGACGAAAAAGGAGCCGGAAGAAGCTATTGAAAGCCTAGGCATAGACTCGAAACAGCCTAGGGAAAAGCCGGACGAAAAAGGAGCCGGAAGAAGCTATTGAAAGCCTAGGCATAGACTCGGATACGGACTACGGGGGGAAGCTGGGAGAAATCTCTAAGGTTGAAAGCGAAAGTGAAAGCTAGAACAAACAGACTCGGATACGGACTGTGGGGAGAAGCCAGGAGAAATGAGGGAGGAATATTGTTGGAAGAAAACTTAGGGAAACATACCGGGTAGAGAAAAATGTTAGGGAAATTGAAGCCGTGGGGGGCAGGCCAAGGCGGAAACGAAAGCCACTTTGGGGTTCTCAAGTTAGCCCGGGAATAGGGGGCGAAAAGTTGAAGCCAGAAGCTGAAACGTGAGCCAGGTTGGGATCCGTCTGGTTAGCCCGGGGAGCAAAGGACGGGAAGCCAAACCGTGGGGCGGAGACGTACGCTGGGTTGAATTCGCCAGGCTAGCCCGGGGAACTTGGATTGAATCCTAGTGGCGGAGACGCAAGCTACGCTGTGTTACTCGCGGAAGCCGCCGCGTGCAGAGAGAGCACGGGGCGTGAATAGATAGGGAACGCTGGCGTAGGCCGTGGTTCAGACGCGAAAGGGTTAAGCGTGGAGACCGCGGAGCGCGCGAAGCCGGGAAGCCGCGCAAAGCCGGGAAGCTGCGCAGATGAGAGAGGCGCGCGGGCTGAAGCGGCGCAGAGCCGGGAACCCGCCGGCGGGGCGAGGTGCCGGAAAGCCGCAGGGATAAGAGAAACAGAAGTTTAGAAGTAAAGTGAGAAAAATAGGAATGCTGGAGGATAGAAGTAAAATGGGAGAAATAAGAATGCCCGGAGATAGAGAAATAGAGAAATAAAAAGGCCTCCCTACAACACTGCAATGTGAGAGCTTGGATTCGGTCTGCCTAATCAAGTGAGGCGATGAGCACCTGCGGGCAGCTAGCAGCTTATGCGCCGCAGGTCATCGAAGACAGGCACGAATTAACATCAGTAAAGCTTCCCCACAATGCAACAATTAGGAGGCTTGGATTCGGTCTGCCTGATTTAAGGCGGTAAGCGCCAGCAAAGCTCGACCAGAGTATGAGCTGCAGGTCACCGAAGATAGGCACGAACCAACACTAATAAGTCTCCCCCACAATACGGCAATGAGAAGGCTTGGATTCGGTTTGCCTGATAGGTTTTGTAAACACCTGCAGGCAGTTCTAGCAGAGCAGAGCATGCGCTGCAGGGCACCGAACACAGGCACGCATCAGCGCCTAAAAACCTCCTTACAACATGGCGAAGAGAGGACCCGGATTCGGTTTTCCTGATTGATAGGACTTGTAAGAGCCTGTGGCAGCTCTAGCAAGTAGAGCAGAGTGTGTGCCGCGGGACACCGAAGACAGGCGCGTATCAACGCCAAAAATAAAAAGAAAGGGGGATCTGTGGGGAGCAAACCGGACTAGACTGTTACTGGAATTAAGACTTATTCTATGCATCTGCTCTCCCACAATAGGGCGCTGGGAGAGAAGTAAACAGCTTCCGCACAGCTGCCTCCAGTTCAACCAATTAACTGTAGGACTTGCTCCTGATTGGAGAGCAGCGTGCTCGGCGTGTGGGCGGCCGAGTTGGGATTGGCGGAGGAGGACCATAAAGGAGGAGAGAAACGGCATGCACCAGGAACATCTATGGGGAACATCTAAGGGAACCCGTGCAGCCCCCGAGAGAACCGGCCGGCGGTGTGCCGCTCCCCTGCGGAAGTGGGGAATGCGGCCAGGGGGAACTGCCCTTCCACGGAGGTGGAAGGGATAGTAGCCAACCCGGGAAGAACCAGCAGCAAACCCGGGGAGGGCCGAGCAGACAAAGAGAACAGCGCAGGGTCTTGTGTCGTTCCCCCATGAAGACGGGGAGCGACACAGAAAAAAAAAAAAAACTGAAGGATTATGTTGTGACTATTTCTCTTAACAACATTAGGGAAGAACATACGTTCCATGTGATCCAAAAGTAATCTAAGGGCCAGCTTTAGGGTGTAGCAGGTAAAACTGCTGCCTGCAGTGCCAGCATCCCATATGGGAGCTGGTTTGAGTCCCGGCTGCCCCACTTCCAATCCAGCTCTCTGCTATGGCCTGGGAAAGTAGTAGAAGATGGCCCAAGTCCTTGAGCCCCTGCACCCACATGGGAGACCTGGAGGAAGCTCCTGGCTCCTGACTTCGAATTTGCACAGCTCTGGCTGTTGCAGCCAATTGGGGAGTAAACCAGCAGGTGGAAGACCTCTCTCTGCCTCTCCTTTCTCTGTGTAACTCTGCCTTTCAAATAAATATGTAAATCTTAAAAAAAAAAAAAAAAAAAAAAAACACAGAGGCCGGCGCTGTGGCACAGTGGGTTGACGGCCTGGCCTGAAGCACTGGCATCCTATATGGATGCCAGTTCAAGGCCCGGCTGCTCCACTTCCAATCCAGATCTCTGCTGTGGCCTGGGAAAGTGGAGGATGGCCCAAGTCCTTGGGCCTCTGAACCCACGTGGGAGACCCAGAGGAAGTTCCTGGCTCCTGGCTTTGGATAGGCACAGCTCCAGCCGTTGTGGCCAATTGGGGAGTGAACCATCAGATGGAAGACCTAGCTCTCTCTCTCTGCCTCTCCTCTCTCTGTGTAACTCTGACTTTCAAATGAATAAATAAATCTTTAAAAACAAACAAACGGCTGGCGCCTCGGCTCACTTGGCTAATCCTCCGCCTGTGGTGCCAGCACCCCAGGTTCTAGTCCTGGTCAGGACGCCAGATTCTGTCCCGGTTGCTCCTCTTCCAGTCCAGCTCTCTGCGGTGACCCGGGAGGGCAGTGGAGGATGGCCCAAGTGCTTGGGCCCTGCACCCACATGGGAGACCAGGAGGAAGCACCTTGCCCCTGGCTTCAGATCGGTGCAACACGCCAGCCGTGGTGGCCATTTGTGGGGTGAACCAACAGAAAAAGGAAGACCTTTCTTTCTGTCTCTCTCTCTCTCTCACTGTCTAACTCTGCCTGTCAAAAAAGCAAACGAACAAACAAAGGTAATCTAAAGGATGAGCAGGAGTTTTCTAGTAGAAAGTAGAAAAAGAACAGGGCATTCTCATTTTTCACTGGTTTTCAATATACACTGTATTTTTGTCTACTTGTGCCCAATTTAAGTACCTTTATGGATTACTAAGTTAACTCACAGACACATTAAGACATAGCAGGGGCAAATTTAAGATACTGCTAATAATGCAAGTACAACACCAAACAAAAATAAAATAGCAGAACTTCTTTGGCAGCAGCCCTATCTTCATTTAGAAAACAGTAACAAGGGGCAAGCATTTGGTATAGTGGATAGACTACCCCTTGGGACATACACCTGCATCCTATATTTAAGTGCTTGGGTCCAAGTCCCAGCTCCTAGGAGTCATGGCTCCCAATTCCTAGCTAATGCACTCTCGGAACCAGCAGACGTTGGCTTAAGTAGCTGGGTACACGCCACCCACATAGAGACCTGTACTGAATTCCTAGCTCCCAAATTCAACCCCAGTGAGGGAATGCTGTAGAAATTTGGGGAGTGAACCAGCCTTTCCAATAAATTAATAAATAATAAAATAAAACCAGTAACAATATTATAAAATTCTGGACAGATGCTAGTCAAAATAATCTGAAATTATCTTAAAACTATTTAAAATAATTATAATTATCAGTAATAATAAAGTTTGTTATACAACGAGATATTATGTAACATACTATACATTGAGATGTATATTATATATATAAATATTCGATACATTTAAGTACCAGCATTCAGAAAGATTCAGAAACCACTGAGCTAAAGCACTGACCACTTGTCTAGCTCGAATATGCTCCATCTTAGGGGATATGATACCCACGTGGCTGTCCTCTTCCTAGCATCTATAAAGACTCTGGCAGTCCATAGTGTTGGGACAGAAATAAATACAGGGCAGAAAATGCTAACACCCGTAATCCTCAGGAGTCATGTATAAGACCTTGCTCCAGGTATACAGTTCTTAAAATACAAAGTTAAGAATCAACTTTACTTTTACGTAATTTTAAAAAGAACAACACAGAACTTAGTGGAAATGCCAAGAATCAGCTACTAAATACCAAGTGTCTTCCTATTATAAAGAGACACTTATACTAACACTTTTTTTCAATTAACACTTATTGTAGATATTTATAGTGTATAATTGAGCTTTGGTTGTAGAATAGCTAAATCAGGCTATTTAACATATACGTTACCTCAGACCTCATAATTTTTGTGTGAAACACTTAAAATTCTACTCTTAGCATTCTCTAAGTATGTAATCTTTTGTCATTAATTACAGTCATAGTGATGTACAATTGGTCTCTTGAACTTATTCCTCCCATCTAATTGAAATTTGGTGACCTCTATCAGTATTTCTCCAATCCTTCGACCCCTCTCCAGTGATCCTTTTTGAGTCCCATACTCAGTCTGTAAGTTTCTTGAAGACAAGGATCATGCGCCCTACAACTTGTTTCCTTAAGCCTTCAATGAAAATCATGCTTATGATTACAATTAATTATTGATACTACTTTTTAAACATCGACTGTATGCCAGGTTTTGGCTAAGCACATTGCAAATACTACCCCATTTAATAGTATAATAATCTTACTCACTGTATTTACAGATGAAGAAACCAAATTTGCAAGCCCAGTAACTTGCCCGAGACCTTACACCTAGTACATGGCTATATACAATGAGAACCAGGGCCTTTCTCTTTCTTGAAACCCATACAACCAACCCATAATGCGAGGCAAGGAAGGACTGGAGGGGGACAGAGACATAAGGGCTTGCCTCTGCCTTCCAAGCCAGAAGTAATGGCATGTTGCTACTTAGAAATATGTGACCTCTGGCCATGTTTCCAGATAATTATGACTTCTCTGTCATTAAAGATACCCGTCATGACACTCTCAGACACAGTAAAGCTCTAACATGTGTCACAGAAAAAAATAAATTGTAAAGACACAATATAAAGTGAGAGGAAGAAATATGAGATACTGATTTTTGTAAAGGTGGCTGAGGTTAGTTTTCCTTGGCAAGTGTAATTATTGCTGGCATGTAAAATGAAGCCATTTGCAAATTCATATCTCCTTATTTGGTACAAGGTAGCAATTTAAAGGAAAAAACTATGGGTGGAAAAATAAGCACTTCTAACAGCAGCACACAGAAGCAAAGAGTGATGCAATTTTACTACAAGTCTCCTCAAGTTGGAGAATTCATTAACATCTATATGGTACTTGGGTAATTTTGGACAAAGTAAGTTGCAATATTTAACTATAAGTTCATCTTGCTTTGTAGTTCTGTGACTTCATATTAGAAGTTTAAATACACAAATTACTTTGATATTAAATAAAGATATAAAATAGCCATTTCAAGCTCTTTTTCTTTTAAGTCTGATCAATCATAAAATTTTCTAAGTAATAAATTCTCAAGGGTACATTCTACCAAAGAAGTTAGTTTTAACTTGTAACATTGGAAAATATACCAAAGTGCTCTTTTTAAAAAATTTTAAATATATTTCATTGTTTACTGGCTTAAAATTTTTTAATTTACATTTATTTGAAAGGCAAAGAATGTTCCAACCTCTAGTTTACCCACAACAGCTGTGGTTGGGTCAGGGGGAAACCAAGAGCCAGGAACTCAATCCAGTCTCCCATGGGTGGCAGGGGCCCAAGGACTTGAGCCATCACCTGCTGCCTCCCAAGGTGCATATTAGCAGAAATCTGGATCTGAAGCAAAGGTAAGACTCAAACCCAGGCACTCCGATACAGAATATAGGAGTCCCGAAGCAGCAAGTGCAGTATCACTACACCTACTCCTACACTGTATTTCTAATGGTAGATAATGCTAAAGCTGACTAACCCTTCCTATTTCATTTCACTGGAAATTGTCTAGTGAATAAGGATAGGCTCCCCACCCCACCCCAGCCATCTATCTGGTTGTACTAAATAAGCTGATCTTTGGAAAAAACTGATGTTCTAGAGTTTAAATATAATCTAATCTATATTAACCTGATTCTCCATTTTGTGGATTTGGGATTGGGATCTAATTCTAAATAGCAAGGCCGTTCACTTAAACTAGGTTGCTGCAAGAGAACTTTTTTCCCCTTTTTGAAGCAAGTGTACCAAAAGTAAAAATTATATTATCTTAACAAAAAGCACCATGGGCTGAATTGTGGCCCTTCCTCCAAATTATTTTTATAAGATTTATTTATTTATTTGAAAGGTAGATTTACAGATAAAGAGAAGAAGACACACACACACTCAGAGAGAGAGAGAGAGAGAGAGAGAGAGAGAGAGAAATCTTCTACCTCCTTGTTCACTCTCCAAATGGCCACAATGGCTAGAGCTATGCCAGACAGAAGCCAGGAGCCAGGAGCTTCTTACAGGTCTCCCATGTGGCTGAAGAGACCCAGGGACTTGAGCCATCTTCTGCTATTTTCCCAGACACAATAGCAGGGAGCTAGATCAGAAGTGGGGCACCTATATGAGATGCTGGCACTGCAGGCCATGGCTTAACCTGCTGCACCACAGTGCCGGCCCCAGCTTCCTCAAAATACTTACAGGATTCCAGAATGTAACTGTACTTGGCAATATAGTCTTTACCAAGGTAAATAAATTAAACTGAGGTCATTAGGATGGGCCCTAATCTGCTATGACTGCTGTCCTTGTTAAGATGAGAACACTGGACACAGAGACTTTCAGAAGGAAGATGGTGTGAATGCACAGGGAGAAGACAGCCATCTATCAGCACAGGGGCCTGGAATATACCCTTCCTTCACGGACGTCAGAGGAATACAGCCTTGCTGACATCTTGATCTTGAACTTCTGGCCTCTGAATATGTAAGAAAATAAATTTCTGTTTTTAAGCCACCCACTCAGTGGTACTTTGTTACGGCAGCCCTAGAAAATTCATACAATCATCAAGGGACACAGCCCTATCTGGGCTAGTTAGGACAGAATGCACGACCCAGAGGGCATAGGTACTGAAGCCAACAGAAACAAAGGAGACAGCACCAGAAAAAAATGTTTCCCTCCTGAGGAAAGGAGGAGGACAAAAAATCACAGGAAGGAAGTTTAAAGAAGAAGGTCATTTTGCGTAAAGGCAGGCACAAAAGAATTTCTCAGTCTCTGAAAGTATCCCCAGTAGTAAGTGCAGATTAATTGCTATGATATAAACCCAAAAATCTTCAACAAAATCTACTACATACATAAACAGGGACCAGAGCCAGAGGTGACCAGGAGAACATCAGCCCAGCACTCCCCTACCCACTGTCTCAGTCAGAAGCCTACAGAAATCTCACAGAAGCCCCGAGTCTTGCTGGGCATGGAATATAGCTCATGTCAATATTATCTAAATCTCAAACTGCTGAGATATTTTAGCTGCCATCTGGACCTGCAAAGAAGGAAAAATGCAGTAGACTTACAAGTAGACACAGAAATAAAGACCAAGTTTCCTCGAGATAGAGCTCGAGAGTAAGGAGGCTTTCTGTTTCCTGGTTCTATTTGTTTGCCAGACTGACTGACTGCTCTTGAAATACTTACATCCCTATACTCTTCTTAGGGTAATTTTATAGCCCAAAAATACATCCCTGCCTTTTTTGGGGGTTAAAGTAACTCATGTTAGTTTCACCCGTGACTAAAGGAACTTTAATTAAGATTTGTATAATATACATATAAAGGGGCAGGAAGAATAAACAGCAAGACCAAGGTCTAATCACTGGCTGTATTTCAAGGTAGGACATTTGATACTACAATATAACGAGTGGGGCCAGCGCAGTGATGCAGCAGGTTAATGCACTGGCCTACAGCGCCAGCATCCCATATGGGCGCCGGTTCGAGACCCAGCTGCTTCACTTCCCATCCGGCTCTCTGCTATGGCCTGGGAAAGCAATAGAAGATGGCCCAAGTCCTTGGGCCCCTGCACCAGTGTGGGAGACCCAGAAGAAGCTCCTGACTGGAGAGTGAACCAGTGGATGGAAGACCTCTCTCTCTCTCTCTCTCTCTGCCTCTCCTCTCTCTGTGTAACTCTGACTTTCAAATAAATACATAAATCTTTAAAAAAAAAATACAGTGAGTAAATAGCACTGTCTTGTTTTTCCAACTATCATCCTGTAGAAGACTCCATACAGTTTTAGGTGGAGAGGTTAATAAGGATGCTATAAAAAAAAGAATGTTCTGAACTCAGATACACCTGGGATAAATTAACACAGAAGAAAGGGCTTCAGAGCAGTAAGGGAGATTCTTTCTTGAGAGGAGGTGACTATAAAAAAAAACCTTTTCTGCCCTCTGAGTGGCAGAAAAGAGAAGGTAAGCTATTGAAGAGAGCTTAAAAAGTCATTACCTCCTCAATAGTAATAAGTATAAGTGAAAGTAGCTAAAATAATAGCTATAATATCAATCTGAGGATGAAATCTGATTCATCTCTAAGGCAGAATAATATAATAATGTCATGAGCTCTGGAGCCAGGCTGCCAATATTCCTGTAAATATTTCTTCATCTCTAAATCATTCCCATCTTATAAGGTTTTGTGAGAATTAAATGAGTTACTAGATAAAAAGTACTTAGGAGTGGCAAACATCCACAAATACTAGTTGTTATTATAAAGGAGCTAGTGTAAAATCTTTAATGTTATCAATTTCCAAGACAGACTGAGAACTTTCTAGATTTTCAGTATCTGATTAGAGAAGTGACCAGTCCAGAATGAACTAGCTTGGGACACAGAATAGGACAGGCTAGCAATGCCACGGTGGCCAGAGTCAAAGACCAAATGCGGAGGGTTTGGCAATATCCTATTGAAGGATGTGGTAGTTAGCCCCAGAGCCACAATTTAGTTATATCTTTAAATTAAAAAACAGTACATAAAATTTCTATTTTGATATATATTCCTTTAATGTTCTGATTCATTTCCAACTTAGAATTTTACACCTATTTCATGAGAATACAAATCTGTTTTCAGTCCTTGTATTGTCTGTTTCATTTTTAATAAAATAATAATGCTGACCCTGTAAAATGAGTTGGGAAATATTTCCTCTTCTTTGATTTTCTACAAAAGTTTCGAGATGACTGGTGTTATTTCTTCCTCAGACATTTTTAAGAATTCACAGATGAAATCATTCACCAGTGAAACCCTTGGCCTAGAATTCTTTAATAAAGCTATTTATGCCATTGCTGGAAGCCAGGTGTCCACATGGCCCAACCACCAGTGTCAGCTCCACACCCAACCTAATGGGATTCACTGCTCCTACTTCCCTGCCTGCCCCCACAGCAAAGGTTTAAGAAGACCTGTTCCCGAGCACGTGGGGTCTCTCTCTCTCTCTCTCTCTCTCTCTCTCTCTCTCTCTCTCTTTGTCTCTTGATCTTTCTCTCTTGCTCTCTCGTTACGCTCTCCTTCTCCCTCTTTTTCCTTTGTCCCTTCCCTCCGGTCTGTCGTGTTTCCCCCAAAAACCCTTTCCCTTAAATAAAAAAACAACAACTATTTCTTCTTGAGTGAGTTTTGATGTCTTATGTGTTTCAAGTAACTGCATCCATTTCATCTAGGAGGTTGACTCAGTGGACACAAAGATGTTCATGACATCCCCTAATTTTATTGCTCATATCTATTGTATCTGTAGCAACATCACTTCTCTCATTCCTAATTTACAGTTTGTGTTTTCTCCTCCCCTACTCTCTAACCTGTCCTTTTATTCCTAATCAGGGCAGCTAGAGGTTCATCAGTTTTACTGTTGTTGTCAAAGAAGTATCTCATGCTCTTGGCTGCGCTGTTCTTTTCTATTACTCTGTTTTCAAGTTCACTAATTCATATTCTTATTTTTATAATTTTCTTTATCTTGTTTTTCTAGTTTCTTATGGTAGAAGTTGAAGCAATTGATTTGAGATCTTTTTCAAACATAGTATTATAAATTTCGCACCACATACTGGCCTTAGCAACATCACACAAATCTTAACATGTTGTTATCATAATCATTTGTCTAAAGCACTTTCTTGTATGATTTTGTCATTAATACAGGAGTTATTTCAGAGTGAGTTAGGTTATAAATATTTGGAGATTCCCCATATCTCATCCTGTTATTGTTTTCTAATTTAATTCCATTGTAGTCAGAAAACATACTTTATAAGATTTGAATCTGTTCAAATTTGAGACTTATTTTATGACCCAGAATATAATCTAAATTGGTGAATGTTTCAGGTACATTTCAAAAGAATATATATTCTGTTGTTTTAGAGTGAAGTAATCTAAAATGTCAGTTACATCCAATAGGCTTATAATGTCAAGCCTCCTATACTCTCACTGGTATTCTGTATACTTATTCTATCAATTATTGAGACAGGAGTGTTTCAAAATACAACTAGGAGATACAGTTTTGGATTTGACCTGTTCTTTCAGTTCTGTTACCTTTTGCTTCACCTATTTTTATTTCTAACAGAGACATAAATGTGTAAGATTATTAGGTTTCCTTGACGAGGTGACCCTCTGTCATCTAAAAATGGTCCTTTTTATCTTTTGTAATATACTCTAACCTAAAACTTATTTTGTCTAACATTAATATAGTCACTGCAGTTTTCTTTTTTATAACTGAAACATGAAATGTTTAATAAAAATGTACAATTTAGTGAAAATAACAATTCACAGTAAATGTGATTTAAATACTATAAGCTGTATTACACTACCTATTCTACACTATTTTTACAATGCTAAACAAACCTCAATCAATTAACCAAAGCAAATTTTGCAAATGTTTAAATTCCATGTTTAATTTTGCTTGTAAAAATACAAAAACAGGGAGGGCATTTGGTGTAGTGGTTAAGTAACTGCACGAGAGGCACTTATTATATCAGACTGGCTCTGCTCTTGATTCCAGCTTCTTGCTAATGCATACCTTCGAAACCAGCAGGTAATAGCTCAAGTACTTGGGTCTCTGCCACCCATGTGGGAAACCCAGATTGAGTTCCAGGATCCTGGCAACAGCTTGGTCCCATCAGTTGCAGACATTTGGGGAATAAAGAAATGGATGAAAGATTCTCTCTCTCTCTCTCCCCCCTCCACCTCCCCTTTCTCCCACACTCTCTCTCTCCCTTTCTCTCTCCTGCTCTCAGAGCCTCTCTCTTTCTCTCTCAAGTAAAAATGATCCAATGCTGAAAGGCCAAGTGGCCAATGAATTTTGTTGGGCTTAGCTCTTGACCTCAGACTGAATGATTTGCCATTTGAATGCAAAGGTAAAATGGGATATTTACCTCTAATTCTTTTTATTTCCAATTTCCTGACATCAAATGATGTGAGTAACTTCTTTGAAATTTAATCATACATATTTTTCCAAAGAAACCTTTTATTTAATAAGTACAAGTTTCATAAGTACAACTTTAGGAATACAGTGATTCTTCCCACCATATCTATCCTCCCACCACTATTCTCACCCCACCTCCTCCTCCCTCTCCCATTCCCAGTCCCATTCAACATTTTCATTTTCTTTCTTTCTTTCTTTCTTTCTTTCTTTCTTTCTTTCTTTCTTTCTTTCTTTCTTTCTTTCTTTTTTTTGGCAGGCAGAGTCAGACAATTAGAAAGAGACAGAGAGAAAGGTCTTCCTTTTCCATTGGTTCACCCCCCCAAATGGCCGCTAAAGCTGGCGTGCTGTGGCTGGCGTGCTGCGCCGATCCGAAGCCAGGAGCCAGGTGCCTCTTCCTGGTCTCCCATACGGGTGCAGGGCCCATCCACGGCCCTCCTGGGCCACAGCAGAGAGCTGGACTGGAAGATGAGCAACAGGGACAGAATCCGGCGCCCCAACTGGGACTAGAACCTGGGGTGCTGGCGCCGCAGGCGGAAGATTAGAAAAGTGAGCCACGGCGCCGGCCAAAAAGATTTACAGTTAATTCACATAGTACAATTCATTAAGGACAGAGGTCCTGCATGGAGAGTTAGTGCACAGTGACTCCTGTTGTTACTATAATAATTAGCACTCTGATGTATGACATCAGTGATCTCCCAAGGCTCTTGACATGAGCTGCCAAGGCTATGGAAGCCTTTTGAGTCCACAATTACATCAGTATTTAGACAAGCTCATAAGCAGAATGCAAGTTCTCTCCTGCCTTCAGAGCAAAGTACCTCCTTCTTTGATGGCCCCTTCTTTCCACAGGGGTCTCACTCATGTAGATCCTTCATGTAGGACATATTTTTTGCCATAGTGTCTTGGCTTTCCATACCTGAAATGCTCTCGTGGGCTTTTTTTTTTTTTTTTTTTTGGCCAGGCAGAGTTAGATAGTGAGAGAGAGAGAGAGAGAGAGAGAGAGAGTTATAGACAGTGAGAGAGAGACAGAGAGTAAGGTCTTCCATCCGCTGGTTCACTCCCCTAATAGCCACCATGGCCAGCACTGCACCGATCCGAAGCCAGGAGCCGGGGCCTTCCCCATCTCCCATGCGGGTGCAGGAGGCTAAGCACTTGGGCCATCCTCCACTGCCCTCCTGGGCCGCAGCAGAGAGCTGGACTGGAAAAGGAGCAACCGGGACTAGTACCTGGCATCCCAACCAGGACTAGAACCCGGGTGCCAGCGCCGCAGGCAGAGGATTAGCCAAGTGAGCCACGGCACCGGCCTTCTCATGGGCTTTTAAGCCAGACTAGAATGCTTTAAGGGCTGATTCTGAGGTTAGAGTGCTATTTACAGCAATTGTCATTCTATGGGTCTGCTGTGTGGACTGATTCCCATGTTGGAATGTTCTTTCCTTTTTAATTCTAATTATTCTTATTACTATACACTTGATTTTATTTATATGTTCCTTTTAACACTTCATCCTATCTATATGATCAGTTTAACACTTAATATGATCACTTTAACACTTAAGATGGCATTATTACCACCCAGTTTAATGGGATTAGGAGTCCCATGGAAAGTTTTTAGCTGTATCTTTAGAATTAAGTTTGCAGAAATGTATGCAGAAATATACAGCTCCTCCCTCTCTTGTTCCCACTCTTATTTTTTACTGGGATCTATTTTAAATTGACTTTATACACATATGATTAATAATATGTTAAGTAAAGAGTTCAACCAATAGTATTAAGAAGGAAAAAAAACTGTTCCTCAACAGTCAAGACAAGGGCTATTCAAGTCTTCGATTCTCAAACTGTCAATTTCACTTCTATAGGTTTCCTTTTAGGTGCTCTGTTAGTTACCACAGATCAGGGAGAATATATGGTATTTGTCCCTTTGGGACTGGCTTATTTCACTAAGTATGTTGCTTTCCAGATTCATCCATTTTGTTGCAAATGACCGGATTTCATTTTTTAAAACTGCTGTGTAGTATTACATCAAGTACATATCCCATAATGTCTTTATCCAGTCTTCAGCTGATGGGCATTTTAGGTTGATTCTATGTCTTAGCTGTTGTGTACTGGGCTGCAATAAACATGGGGGTGCAGATAACACTTTTATTTGTTGATTTAATTTCCCTTGGTAAATTCCCAGGAGTGGGATGGCTGGATCATATGGTAGGACTATATTCAGATTTCTGAGGTATCTCTTAACTATATTCCAGGGGCCGTTGCTGTGAAGTATGGGGTAAAGCCGCTGCCTGTAGTGCCACCATTTCCTATGGGTGCCAGTTCAAGTTCCAGCTGCTCTACTTCCAATCTAGCTCTCTGCTATGGCTTGGGAAAGCAGCAGAAGATGGTCCAAGTCCTTGGGCCTCTGCACAAACATGGGAGACCTAGAACAAGCTCCTAGCTCCTGGCTTTGGATTGGGTTAGCTAGGGCCATTGCAGCTATCTGGGGAGTGAACCAGTGGATGAAAGACCTATCTCTGTCTCTCTGTCTCTCTCTCTCCTTTTACCTCTTTGTAACTATGCCTTTCAAATAAATAAAAAATAAATCTTAAAAAATAAATAAATAAACTTTCTTCCATAGTAGTTTTACCAGGTTGCATTCCCACCAACAGTGGATTAGGGTACCTTTTCCCCACATCCACACCAGCATTTGTTGTTTGTTGATTTCTGTATGAAAGCCATTCTAACTGGGGTGAGAATCAAAACCTCATTGTGGTTTTGATTTGCATTTCCCTGACAGCTAATGATCATGAGCATTTTTTCATGTATCTGTTGGCCATTTGCATTTCTTCTTTTGAAAAATGTCTATTTACAGTGTCTGCTAATAATAATTGATAGAATTAAAAAGGAGAGAATGACCCAACATTGGAAGCAGGCCACACAGCAGACTCATAGAATGGCAAATGCCCTAAATAGCACCCTGGCCTCAGAAGCAGCCCTTAAGGCATTTGGATCTGGCTTAAAAGCCCATGAGAGCATTTCAGGCAGGGAAAGCCAAGACACTATGAAAAAAAAAATGACCTAAATGAAAGATCTCTGTGAATGAGATCCTAGTGGAAAGAATGGGCCATCAAAGAAGGAGGTACCTTTCTCTGAAGGCAGGAGAGAACTTCCACTTTGATTATGGCCTTGTCTAAATAAGGTCACAGTTTGTGAACTTAAGAGGCTTCCATAGTTTTGGCAGCTCATGACAAGAGTCTTGGGTAATTACCGATGTCATAAATAAGAGTGTCAATTGTTAAATGAGCAATAGGAGTCACTATGCACTTAGTCCTCATGTAGGATCTCTGTCCCTAATGTGTTGTACTATGTGAATTAACAGTAAAACTACTACTCAAATAGTACTCTATACTTTGTGTGTCTGTGTGCGTGCAGTCTGTTGAAATCTTTACTGAGTATATACTAAATTGATCTCCTGTATATAAAGATAATTAAAAATGAATCTTAATGAAGAATGAGATTGGAGAGGAAGTAGGAGATGGGATGGTTTGCAGGTGGGAGGGTGGTTATGGGGGGAAGAAACTGCTATAATCCAAAAGCTGTACTTTTGAAATTTATATTTTTTAAATAAAAGTTTTCTAAAAAAAAAAGTCTATTTAAGTCCTTTTCCCATTTTTTAACTGGATTATTTGTTTTGTTGTTGTGGAGTTTCTATATCTCTTTATATATTCTGGTTATTAATCCTTTATCACTTGCATAGTTTACAAATAATTTCTCCCATTCAGTCAGTTGCCTATTCACTTTCCTGTTTCTTTTGCAGTACAGAAGCTTCCCAATTTGATGTAACCCCATTTGTTAATTTTGACTTTGATTGCATGTGCCTCTGGAGCCTTTTCCAGGAACTCTTTGCCTGTGCCAATGTCTTGCAGTGTTTCTCCAATGTACTCTAAAAATTTGATGGTATCAGGACAGAGATTTAGGTCTTTAATCCATTTTGAATGGATTTTTGTGTAAGGTATAAGGTAGGGATCTGGCTTTATACTCCTGCTTATGGAAATCTGGTTTTCCCAACACCATTTGTTGAAGAGACTGTCCTTGCTCCAGAGAATGGTTTTGGCTTCTTGGTCAAATGTAAGTTGGTTGTAGATACTTGGATTGATTTCTGGTGTTTCTATTCTGTTTCATTGGTTTATCTATCTATTTTTGTACCAGTACCAGGATGTTTTGATTATAACTGCCCTGTAGTATTGTGATCCCTCCAGCTTGGTTTTTGTTGTATAAGATTGCTTTAGCTATTTGAGGTCTCCTATATTTTTCAAATGAATTTCAACATCATTTTTTCTAGATCTGAGAAGAATGTCTTTGGTATTTTGATTGGTAATACATCGAATTTGTAAATTGCTCCTCAAAGAATTGGCATTTTGATGATATTGATTCTTCTAATCCAAGAACATGGAAGATTTTTCCATTATTTTGTATCTTCTTCTAATTCCTTCTTTAAATTTTTGTAATTCTCATCATAGAGATCTTGGACACCCTTGGTTAAATTTATTCAAAGGTATTTGATGTTTTTTGTAGCTATTGTGAATGGGATTGACTTTAGAAGTTTTTTCTCTGCTGTGGCATTATCTCTGTATACAAAGGCTGCTGATTTTTGAGTGCTGATTTTATATCCAGCTATTTTACAAACTCTTCTATGAGTTCCAAGTCTCTTGGTAGAGTCTTTTGGATCTCCTGTATATAGAATCACGTCATTTGCAAATAGGGATAGGTTCACTTCCTCTTTCCCAATTTGAATCCCTTTGTATTTTTCTTTCTTTCTTTCTTTTTTTATTTGACAGGTAGAGTTAGACAGTGAGAGAGAGAGACAGAGATAAAGGTCTTCCCTCCATTGGTTCACTCCCCAAATGGCCGCCACGGCCAGCACTGTGCCAATCCGAAGCCAGGAGCCAGGTGCTTCTTCCTGGTCTTCCATGTGAGTGCAGGGGCCCAAGCACTTGGGCCATCCTCCACTACTTTCCTGGGCCACAGCAGAGAGCTGGACTGGAAGAGGAGCAACTGGGACTAGAACCCAGTGCTCATATGGGATGCCAGCGCCGCAGGTGGATTAACCAAGTGAGTCACAATGCCAGCCCCCCCCCCTTTGTCTTTTTCTTGGCTAAAACATCCAGGACCATATTGAATATCAATGGTGATAGTGGGCATCCTTGTCTAGTTCTATTGATAACTCATTTATTTGGTGCCTTACTCATTTATTTGGTGCCTTTCCAATTTCTTGATGTAGGCACCTATTGCTATAAACATTCCTCTTAACACTGCTTTTGCTGTATCCCATAAGTTTTGATATGTTGTGTTGTCATCTTCATTTGTTTCCAGAAAGTTTTTTACTTCTGTTTTGATTTCTTCTATGACTCAGTGTTCATTCAGGAGCATGTTGTTCAGTCTCCATGTGTTTGCATATGTTCTAGAGATCTTGAGTTGCTGATTTGCAGCTTCATTCCATTGTGGTCCAAGAAGATGCATGGTATGATTTCAATTTTTTTTTTTTTTTTTGAAATTGATGAGACTTCCTTTATGGCCTAGTATGTGGTCAATCCTAGGGAAAGTTCCATGTACTGCTGAGAAGAATGTGTAGTCTGTGGCTGTAGGGTGGAAGGCTCTGTAGATATCTGCTAGGTCTATTTGGTCTATCATGTCAATTAACTGTTGTTTCTTTGTTGATTTTCTGTCTGGTTGATCTGTCGATTGGTGAACATAGGGTACTGAAGTCCCCCATTATTATTGTATTGGAGTCATTATCTCCCTTTCAATCCATTAATATTTCTTTTAGATAGCCAGGTGCCCTGTAATTAGGTGCATATACTTTAATAATAGTCAGATCTTCCTGTTGAATTGATCCTTTAAGCATCATATAGTGTCCTTCTTCATCTCTTTTAATGTAGCTTTTGTGTAAAGCCTATTTTGCCTGATATCAGGATGGCTACACCAGCTCTTTTTCAGTTTCTGTTAGAATGGATTATCTTTTTCCAGCCTTTCACTTTCAGTCTGCACACATCTTTGTTTGCAAGTTTTGTTTGTTATAGGCAGCAAATAGATTGGTTTTCTTTTGTAATCCATTCAACCAGTCTGTGTCTTTTAACTGGGGAGTTGAGACCATTTACATTGAGGGTGACAATTGTTAAGTACTGACTTTGCCCTGCCATGTATCCGTAAATAGTTCTAGTATTGTATTTTGGGTTTTATTTGTACTTCTAATGGGTCATTTTCTGCAACTATCTTCTTTCCTAGTGATGTTCCTGTTTCTGTGTGTAGCATATCCTTGAACATCTTTTGTAGGGCTGGGCAAGTAGTTATAAATTCTTTTAATTTCTGTTTGTTGTGAAAGATCTTTATTTCACTGTCACTCATAAATGAGAGCTTTCCAGAATACAGTATTCTGTATTGACAGTTTTTTTCTCTTAAGACTTGGAATATGTCTCACCACCGTCTTCTTGCCTGTAGGGTTTCTGATGAGAAGTCTGCAGTGAGTCTGATTGGTTTTACTCTGAATGTGATTTGGCATTTCTCTCGTGCACATTTTAAGATCTTTTCTTTATGTTTTATGGTGGAGAGTTTTACTACAATGTGTTGTGGTGAAGATCTTTTCTGGTCGTGTCTATTGGGAGTTCTGTGTACTTCCTGTTCTTGGATGTCATTTTTCTCCAGATTGGGGAAGTTTTCTGCTGTTATTTCATTAAGAAGCCCTCCTAATCCTTTCTCTCTTTCCATGCCTTCCAGAACTCCTAGGATTTGGTCGTCTGATAATATCTTGTAGACCTCCAACCTAATTTCTTCTAATTCTTCTCTAATTTCTTTTTTTGTTTGTTTGACTGTAATATTTCCAGAAATTTGTCATCTAGTTCTGATATTTTTTCATCTGTCTCACCTATTCTGTAGATCAGGCTTTCCACCACATTTTTTACTTGAGCTATTGAATTCTTCATTTCTAGTATTTCATTCTGACTTCTCTTTAATATCTCAATTTCTTGGGAGCACTTTTTATTTAGATCATGAATTTGCTTCTGATTGCTTCTAAGTAATCTGATAATTAATTTTCTGAATTCCATTTCTGGCATATCCTCAATCTCTTCATCTTCATCTTCTATTATTCTATTATTGAAAAGTTGTAGTGTTCCTTTGGGGGGCTTATAGTGTCTTCCTTACTCTTACTTAGGGTTTTTCCTTTATTTTTTGGCATTTGTATATTTTTTCTTTTTTTGTCTGGTTGTTTTTCTCTTTAATTTGTGTCTTTGTGATTTAGTGGGACATCTGTACTTTTAATGAGTTCCAAGAGGTGTGTGCTGGATGTGACCTGGGTGCTCTGTTCAGAATTCCCGGGTGGAGGAGCTATCCAATGTAAGGCCTCCATGGGGCTTTGTATCTTTCCTCTGGTTTTTTGGTTATAGGAAGTTGTTTATTTCTGTTGATGTGTCCCACCTTTTTTTCACAGTTGTAGGACACACCAGTGTTAGTCTCTGGTGTGTTCAGGGTTATATCACCTTATTTAACAAACTGCACCTCTAATCTATGGATATTTTCTTTTGGTGAGGTTTCCATCTGTTATGAGCTGCTATGTGTCTGTGCACTGCAAGTAGACAAATTCAGTCCTGTCTATTGGAGCCCAGCTCACTTCTCAATCATGGTAGAGGCAGGTATGAGCTCCAGTGCTTGGGCTCCCACCTTCTGGGGCCTGGCTAGTTTCTCAATGGTGGGTGGAACAGGCTTGAGTTTTAGATATTCAGGACTTCTCCTTGCGGTACAGCTTGTGTGGTGGGGAGGAAATTCTTCTGAAATGTTGTGGTCCTCATTCCTAGGTGGGAGGTGTGGCCCCTGCAATTGATGGACATGTGTACGGGAAGCAAAGGCAGAAGTCCCATGCTTATGTTCAAAAATGTAAATAAACAATATGGCTTCTCCCAGCTGGCTGAAGGTCTGGTTGGGGGGAGGGATGGAAATGGGCAGGGGAGTAACTGACCTTTCTGTTTGTTCCTCTATATCTTCTCTTATTTTCCCACATGAAAATTCACAAGCAGTTCACCAAGTTCCCCCTACTGCTGCTATCTGCAGCTCCATGGACCCACAATTTTCCATCTAACCTGGTCTCCTGGAGGTTGACACCAGCCTCCCTGGTCCACACCTCCACCACACCTCTACTGCTTCCCTTTCTTATTTGCCCTTTCATGTGGACCTTCCCAGTTTCTGTTGGTTTCCTGGGCTTTCTGTCACGAATTTCCCACAGCTCTATCTCCAGTGTGTTTTCTTCTCTCCTTTTTATTTATTTTGCCCACATGACTCGGATCATCCTGTTGCTATATCGCCATCTTGGGGACCACACCCCTGCAGTTGTCTTCTGATTAGTGTTAGCATGGCATATTTTTCTATTCTTTAACTTTTAACCTACTAGGTTTTTAAAATCTGTCTAAAATGTATTTATTGAAGACAGCATATAATTGAGTCTTGCATTTTTAGACAATTTGACAATCTCTCTAAGACCACAAAATTCCACCTGGGTCACTCCCTCTTTGTCAAGGGTTAGCTGTAGCATTCACTGTTGTTTATTCTTTCTTAGGGATAACTGTTTTTTCATTGATTAAGGTAAAATGACTTGAAAACCATTGTTTTAATAAATTTTGTCCTTGTTATTCCAGGTGGTAGGGTAAATCTGATTCTTATAATTCCTTCTGGGCTGGAAGCAAAAGTCTTAATGTTTTACTCTGTTTTTTATTGTTGTTGTTTTGTTTTGAAAGGCAGAAAGAGAGACTGACAGACTTATACAGATAGTCAGACAGCTTTCATTCACTAGTTCACTCTCCAAATGCTCACAAGGCGGGGCCAGGCTGAAGTCAGGAGCTAGGAACTTAATCCAGGCCTTCCACATGGGTGGCAGGAACCCAAGCACTTCAGCCATCACCTGCTACCTACCAAGATGTGCATTAGCAAGAAGTGTCAAGATTCAGACTAGGCACTTTGAGATGGATGTGGGTGTCCTGAGTGGCATCCTAACCACTGCACCAAACACATACCCAAGAGTTTTATTTTTTTTAAAAAAAGATCTATTTATTTATTTTAAAGGCAGAGTTACAGAGAGGAAGAGGTAAATGCAGAGAGAGAAAGAAGTCTTCTATCCACTGGTTCACTCCCCAAATGGCTGCAATGACTGGAGCTGGACTGATCTGAAGCCAGGAGCCAGCATCCAGGAGCGTCCTCCAGGTCTTCCACGTGGGTGCAGGGGCCCAAGCACTTAGGCCATCTTGTACTGCTTTCTCAGGCCATAGCAGAGAGCTGGATTGGAAGTGGATCAGCCAGTCTCGAACCGGCGCTCATATGGGAAGCTGGCACTGCAGGCAGTGGCTTCACCTGCTATGCCACAGCACAAAGCCCCCAGTCCTTTACTTTTTATTTTACAGCATCTGCAACCTTCTTCAGAGGACTAATCTTGGATTACATTCTACTTCATAGGATTGCAGAGAGCCAAAAAGGCCTGGAAATTTCCCTCCCTTCAGTTTAACCAGTAGCCAGGGACTGGATGAAGAGCATCAAGCTCAGATCCTTTGCCTCCAAATGGAATAAACTCTTGCACTGTGATTTACTCACTGGATCAGGCTGATGTTGAAATTATATCATTGTTTTTCTTATTCTCCTTTCTGGTCCTGTCTCCCTAACTGACTTACTGGTTTTATATATACACACATTTCCAATAAATCATTTATACCTGAGAATCCATGTCTCAACACCATATTTTGGAAAATTCAACCTAAAAATAGCTTGCACTGTGGGCCAGTGTTGTACTGTAGTAGGTAAAGCCACTGTCTGCAACTCCAGCATCCCATATAGGAGCTGGTTCAAATGCTGGATGCCCCACTTTCATTACAGCTCCCTGCTAATGCATCTGGGAAAGCAGCAGAAGATGGCCCACATCCTATACCTCTGCACCCACATGGGAGACCTGGAAGAAGCTCCTGGCTCTTGGCTTTGTTATGGCCCAGCCCTGACCATTGAGGCCATTTGGGGAGTAAACCAGCAGATGGAAGATTTCTCCCTCCTTCTCCATCTCCATCTCCATCTCCATCTCCATCTCCATCTCCATCTCTCTCTCCCTCTCCCTCTCCTTCTCACTCTCATTCTCTGTGTGTGTGTGTGTGTGTGCCTCTCTCTTTCTCTGTGTAACTCCTCCAAATAAAAAAATCTTTAGAAAAATTATCTTGCATTTAGACATTGCTCTTCTGTAAAATGTCTCCTTAACTAATCTACTTTGCTGTTATTCTTAAATTTTTTAATTGCTCACTTGCCCTCCAAAACCTTAAAATAAATGTTTTGAGTCAAATAGCTATTCAGTATATATTAGAATATACCCAATCAAATTTTACTTATTTTATAAATGAAACAACTGAAGTTCAGGATGTTAAATAAATAACTAACCCATATTTATACAAACTAAGAGTAATTAAAATAAGCTGAGTGGCTGGCGCTCTGACACAGCAGGTAAAGCCACCACCTGCAGTGCTGGTATCCCATTGGGTACCAGTTCAAGTCCTATCTGCTCCACTTCCATCCAGCTCTCTGCTATAGCCTGGGAAAGCAGAAGAAAATGGCCCAAGTCCTTGGGCCCATGCACCTGTTTGGGAGACCTGGAAGAAGCTCCTGGCTCCTGGCTTTGTGTCAGCCCAGCTCCAGCCATTGAGGCCATTTGGGGAGTAAACTATCAGAGGGAGGATCTCTCTCTCTCTAACTCTGCCTTTCAAATAAATAAATAAATCTTTAAAAAAGATAAGCTCAGAATTAAGTTTTTTGATTTAACACACTCTTAATTTCACAATGATCAGATTTTATTAGCTATTGAATAATATGTTATACACCTTTACTTATGAAAATTGGCATATATGTTTGTACATACTTTCTCCAAATCTCTGGGGCAGCTCAGCTTAACTACATGGTAGAAAATAAAGTGAAGTTTTATGGTTTGACTTTTGTAATTTTGGTTCCGTGTAGACTAACATTTTTTTCTTTTCATGGTGGCAAATTTAATATTACTGTATGAAATTGTCAAAAAGAAATCAGAAAAATGAACTGCTTGGGGAGGACATTTAGATTAAAAGAAAAAGTGAACACTTGAATTCTAAAGAAAAACTTTAAAATTTAAATGTAATATTATTTATTACAGTTACTCTGAATATGAAAACAACTGATATAATTGACAACACAAGAGTTAACTAATTTTTTCAATAACTGAATAAAATATTGACTGTTCTAAACCATATTTTCTCCCCCTGGAAAAAAATCTTTAAAACTGAGCCTTGGGATGGGTATTTGGCTCAGAAGTGAAGACATGTGAGACAGGGGCCAGGAATGCAGTGCAGCAGGTTAAAGCCCTTGCCTGCAGCGCTGGTAACCCATATGGGCACCAGTTCAAGTCCCGGCTGTTCCACTTCCAATCCAGCTCCCTGATAATGTGCCTTGGAAAGCTGCAGAGGATGGCCCATGTTCTTGGGTCCCTGCACCCATGTTGGAGACCCAGAAGAAGTTCATGGCTCCTGGCTTCAGCCTGGTCCAGCCCCAGTCATTGTGGCCATTTGGGGAGTGAACCAGCAGATGGAAGACCTTTCTCTCTGTCTCTACTTCTCTCTCTGTAACTCTGCTTTTCATAAATAAAAATAAATCTTTTTTTAAAAAAAAGGAAAAAAAGACAGGTGGACACCCACATCCCATTATCAGAGTGACTGGTGTAAGTCCTGGCTCTGCTGCTGCTTTTTTTAAAAAAATATATTTATTTATTTATTTGAAAGGCAGACAGAGAGAAATAAAGAGAGAAAGAGAGAGAGAGAGAGAGAGAGAGAGAGAGAGAGAGAGAGAGACTCTTCCATCTAGTTCACTTCCCAGATGGACACAACAACCAGTGCTGGGCCAAGCTGAAACTAGCAGCCAGGAGCCAGGAACTCTATCTAGGTCTCCCAAGAGGGTGGCAGGGGCCCAAATACTTGGGCCATTCTCCACTGATTTCCCAGGCACATTAGCAGGGAGCTGGACTGGAAGCTCAGCAGCCAGGACTCGAATCGGTACTTCAGTATGGGATGCCAGTGTTGAAAGCAGAGACTTAACCCACAGAACCACACTGTTGGCCCCCTGGCTCTGCTTCTGATTCCAGCTTCCTTCTAATGCACATTCTTGGAGGCTCAAGTACTTAGGTCCCTGTCATCCACATGGGAGACCTGACTTGAGTTCTATGCACCTGGTTTTAGTCTGGCCCAGTTCCAGCTATTGGAGGCATTTGAGGAGAAAATCGACGATTTCTCTCTCTCTCTCTCTCTCTCTCTCTCTCTCTGTGTCAAATAAAATAAAAATAGGGGCTGCTGCTGTGGCACAGAGGGTTAAGTCACAGCCTGCAACACCAGCATCCCACAAGGGTGCTGGGCTGTACCCTAGCCACTCCAATTTGATCCAGCTCCCTGCTAATGTGCCTGGGAAAACAACAAAAGATGTCCAAGCACTTGTGCGCCTGACACCCAGATGGAGTTCCAGGCTCTTGGCTTTGGCCTGGCATTAATGGCCCTGACCATTAAGCCATTTAGGGAGTAAACCAGCAGATAGAAGATCTCTCTAAATCTCCTTCTTTCTCTGTAATACCACCTTTAAAATAAATCTTTTTTAAAATAAAATGAAAATAAGTAAAAATTTTAAATTTTACATGAATTTCAAATGGAGCCTAAATGAGTATATGGATGTCTGAGAGAAAGAAATGAATGTTGGGTGACCACATGCATGCTGATGTAAATGTCATTTCTATGTGAGAAGCAAAAGGAAACAGAACAAAAGACTATTTGTATCTCCTAAATAAACTCTATCTATTATAATTGATTTGGATAATAAACTACTCTTTTGGAATTCAAATACCCTCACAGATGATTAAATCTGTTGATCAGTCACACAATTGCTATCATGAAAATAACACCTGAATGAAATCAACCTCCATGGAAAGCATTTTCTTGAGGAAAGAAAAAAGGTCAGAAGTAGATCTTGGACTTTAATTGCAATGCAGATAAAACCCAACCCTTTCCCACAGGTAGGTCTGAGCTTCAAGATAAAAATTAATACCTTGGGATTAAGCATCAGCAGGTCTGGGTTTGGAAAAATGGCTCTACTATTAAACTGTTATTTTGCCCTAAGTAATTGCTTAATTCCAATATATCACATTTTCCTCATCTGTAAAAGTAGGAAATAAAACAATAACTCTCTACTAGGGATATTATAAGAATTAAATGAGATAATATATGAAAAGTGCTTAGAACAATGCCTGGCACAAATCATCAAAATATAGCTATCATTATCAATATTACCATTATTAGATGCTATAGGCAAAGTATTTTGATACTAAAAGTCCTCGATGATTTTCAATGACTGAGAACTGAAAAAATAATTGGGTAGAATGAAATCTAAGAGTATCTACACGTTTAATTAAAATACTATATTATAACATGTTTTATTGCTTTCTTTGCCCACAGCCTCTTTTTTTTTTTTTTTTTTTTTTTTTGGACAGGCAGAGTTAGACAATAAGAGGGAGAGAGAGAGAGAGAAAGGTCTTCCTTCCGCTGGTTAACCCCCCAAATGGCCGCTATGGCTGGCACACTACACCGATCGGAAGCCAGGAGCTAGGTGCTTCCTCCTGGTCTCCCATACAGGTGCAGGGCCCAAGCACTTGGGCCATCCTCCACTGCCCTCCTGGGCCACAGCAGAGAGCCGGACTGGAAGAGGAGCAACTGGGCCAGAACCCGGCACCCCAACCGGGACTAGAACCCAGGGTACCAGCGCGGCAGGCAGAGGACTAGCCTAGTGAGCCCGGCGCCGGCCCACAGCCTCTTTATATGAGAACCTTCCAGTTCTAAGGCTATGATAAAATTCAGCCAAGTTTGTATCATGGACACCTGACACAAGGATATCCAATGAATTAAGTAACCTAAACCAATCACATTCTCTTTCTCTCTCTCTCTCTCTCTCTCTCTCTCTCTCTCTTTCTCTCAAAATAAAAATCTCAGCTTTTAATAACTTAATGGTAACCAGTATATCATATAAACATATATAACATATAAATCTTGGAAGTAATGAAAATGTTGAATCCTAAGCAAGAAAAGAGGAAGCAGAGATTTTTGTAATGTCCATGTTTTCATATTTTTCAGCTTACTCTTACTTTGTAGCACATCCTTTAATAATTTCTTAAGAAAAGATAAACAGGGGCTGGCACTGCAGCACAGCAGGTTAAGCCACTGTCTGTAGCACTGGCATCCCATGTGAGTACTGGTTCAAGTCCCAGTTGTTCCACTTCTGATCCAACTCCCTGCTGGTATGCCTGAGAGAGCAGTGGAGGATGGCCCAAGTCCTCGGGCCCCTGTACCAACATAGGAGACCTGGAGGAAGCTCCTGGCTCCTGGCTCAGCCCTGGCCATTGTGGCCATTTAGGGAATGAGCCAGTGGATGGAAGATAACTCTCTCTTCTCCCTCTTGCTCTCTCTCTCTTTCTCTGTAACTCTAACTTTTGAAGAAATAAATCTTTTTTTAAAAAAAAGAACAAAAGAGAAGATGAAGAGATACAATTTTAGAAGCTGTATGTATCCAAAGCTATACTTAATGTACTCTCACACTTGATTTCAAGTTGAATAAATATAGAATTCTTGGTTTATAAACACTATGCTTACAGAATTTATTTTTATTTTTATTTTTGACAGGCAGAGTGGACAGTGAGAGAGAGAGACAGAGAGAAAGGTCTTCCTTTGCCATTGGTTCACCCTCCAATGGCCACCGCGGCCGGCGCACTGCGGCCGGCACACCACGCTGATCCAATGGCAGGAGCCAGGTACTTATCCTGGTCTCCATGGGGTGCAGGGCCCAAGTACTTCGGCCATCCTCCTCTGCACTCCCGGGCCATAGCAGAGAGCTGGCCTGGAAGAGGGACAACCAGGACAGAATCCGGCACCCTGACCGGGACTAGAACTCGGTGTGCCAGCGCCGCTAGGTGGAGGATTAGCCTAGTGAGCCGCGGCGCCAGCCTATACTCTAAATATAGAATTCTTGGCTTATAAACACTATGCTTACAGAATTTTTAAACTAATTCATTGCTATCTAGTTTTCTGAGTTGCTGTTAAAGCTGTGCTATTCTGATTCCTGATCCTTTCTATGTGATCATTTTGTTGTGCTAGTTTCCCTTCTCTTTCTCTGGAAGTTTCTGTATCTTTTCCTTATCCCAGGTGTTCTGAAATTCCATGATGATATACCTTGTGGGCAGCCTTTCTGCATTCATTTGCTAGGCATTTAATGAACACTTTCAATCAGAAACCTGGGTCTTCTGTTTACAGGGAAAAATTCAGACTATTTGATAATTTTTAATCTTCCATTTCTCTATTATTGGTTAAAACTTTTTTATTCATGATTTTTAAAAGATTTATTGATTTATATGATTTTATTAATTTATATGATTTATATGATTTTATTGATTTATATGAAAGGCAGGCCCAGTTACAAAGAGAGAGAAGGAGAGCCATGGAGAGAGGTCTTCCATCTGCTGAATCACTCCCCAAATGGCCACAACCACTGGGGCTGGGCAAGGCCAAAGCCAAGAGCCAGGAGTTTCTTCTGGGTCTCCCATAGGGGTGCAGAGGCCCAAGCACTTGTGTCATCTTCTGCTGCTCTCCCAGGCACATTAGCAGGGAACTGGATAAGTGGAACAGCCAGGACTGGATCCAGCACCCACATGGGATAGCGGTGCTGCATGCTGTAGCTTTAACCTGCTGCACTGGCCCCTAGAAACGATTTTAAAAATGTTTTATCTTCTATTTCTCTTTGTTTTATCTTTCTATTTTATATCTGGGAAATTTCCTCAACTTTATCTTCTAACTCCTCTTACTGACTTTATTTCTACCACCATGTTCTTACTTTCCAAATCTCCTTTTTAGTCTCTAAAAGTTCTACTTTTAGGTATCTTTCTGTTCTTGTTTTACATAACCAGTAATGTCTTTAAATTTAATATATTAAAATAGTATTTCTTAAATTATTCTGCTCCCTGTGTTGTTAACTGTTTCTTTTCTTTTTTTTTTTTTTAGATTTTTTTAAAATTTATTTATTTGATGAATACAGTTACAGACAGTGAGATGGAGAGACAGAAGAAAGGTCTTTCATCCACATGTTCACTCCCCAAATGGCCACAACAGCCATAGCTGAGCTGATCTGAAGCCAGGAGCCAGGAATTTCTTCCAGGTCTCCCACGCAGGTGCAGGGGCCCAAGTGCTTGGGCCATCTCCCACTGCTTTCTCAGGCCACAGCAGAGAGCTGGATTGGAAGAGAAGCAGCCGGAACTAGAACTGGTGCCCATATAGGATGCTGGTGCTGCAGGCAGAGGATTAACCTACTGTGCCACAGCACTGGCCCCTACGTTCTTTTTATCTGTTGTTTCTCTTCATTTATTTCTTTCATATTTAATGCTCTCCAATCAGTTGCAAAATGCTAAATGGTAATTCTGTGTGCCTACCTGGGATTAATTGATTTATTTAAGGGTTATTTGACCAAGAGATTTAACATTATAGTAGGGTCTCTCAACCTTGGCCTTGTTGACATTTTGGACTGGATAATTACTTGTTGGGGTGGGAAGATGAGCTGCTGTGTATTGTAAAATATTTAGCAGCATTCTTAGCCCCTACCCATCAGATACCAGTACCACACCTCTGCCCACCTCCGTAGTTGTTATAATCAAAAGCTTCTCCAGACATTGCCAAACGTTCCTTGAAGGGGCAAAATCAACCCTAGGATACAACCACTGTATTAGGCTGATCAGAGATGTGACCGTTTTTCAGGCAGAAATTCACTACTTCCCTGCTTTGTGAGTGAAAAATAGGAACTTGGGTACTAGCATTCGGAGGCCTAGTGGAGGAACGGACTGGGCAACTCACCAACCAACATAAAGACAGACTTGATCTCTGTGGTAGGAAGAATAATGACCTCTTAAAAATGTCCACACATCCTAATCCTAGAAAGCTATGAATATGTGGTTATATGGAAGAGGTGGATTTAGGTAGCAGATGGAATTGTGGTTGTTAATCAGCAGACCTTAATAGGGAAATTGCCTGGAGTTATCCAGTTGGATTTAAATGTAGAAGACAAGAGCAACAGAGTCAAGGTCAGAATGATTTGACAAAAGAAAAGTCTTAGCCAACCATTGCTGACTTTGAAGATGGAAGGAGACCATGGCCCAGAAATGCAGACAGCTACTGGGAACTGGAAAAGACAAGAAAACAGTTTTCTCCCCCCAAGAATGAATTCTCCATATATGAATGCAGCCCTGCTGACACTCTGATTTTAGTTCACTGACTAATTTTAGACTTCTGACCTCCAGAGTGGAAAGATGATAAATCTACATTGTCTTAAACCACCAAGCTTCATGTAATTTGTCATATACGCAACAGAAAATGATGCAATCTCCTTGATTTTAATGGGGATAATTCACAATTCACCCTCTGCTCTCCCTGGTATTCCCAAATCTAGAATCAAGCTAGGACAATCTCTCCAACCATTAAAACACAAATCCTACCTATCTTCTACCAAGGTTGAAGACGGGACAGTCTCCAGGCTTTGGGTCGATTAAGGAACCTGCAGAGCAAATTATTTCTTAAGCAAATTTTCAACCAACATACAATTCTGAGCCCACTTCACACCCCAAGACTATTTACAGGTAGACTGTGCTTCCAATCCCTGATGTTTTTCAGCATTCTGCAGCAAAGTCAGACTTCTCTTTCTCTATTCTGCTAAGCCAGTCGCCACATATCCTGTCTTCCTCTTCTATATCTCTTGTCTGCTAGCTCTCTCATTCCTTTTGATCCTGAAGAGTTCATGCTGTTTTGGTTCTTCACTGTTATTTTAGTGGGTTTTCAAAAATAATAAAAAACCAAATGCCCATGTTCAAATGTTTAGCTGACATTTTATAGAGCCCTCAATGTGTATGAGGTTTTTAGATAAGCTTTTATGTAAATTGTGTTATTTGGATATTTCAATTACTTTAAGGTATAGGTACTATTATTTTTATTACCATTTTATAAATAAAATTGATGCTTGATTAAAGAGACAAAGCTATTAAGAATAGAATTGTAATGGAACCCAAGTCTTTGTCATTTCAAAGCCAATTTTCCTACCCAATATGCAATCTTGTTAACTGTTAAAAAAAATCTAACTTTAGATTAGGTGTTAGCCAAATATGGCTTACTGGCCAAATCTGGCCTGCCACCTGCTCTGTAAAGTTTTATTGGAACATAGCTACACCCATTCATTGACTATTGTCTATATCTACTTCTGTACTAATGTTACAGATGAATACTAAAATGAAAACAATTTGGCTCACAAATTTTAAAATATTTAGTTTCTGATCCTTTACAGAAAAATTGGCTGACCCTTGTTCTGGAAAATACTTAATTACCAAATTCTGAGTAATAATAACTTGAGAGGCATTCTTTTTACCCTTCTTCTTGCCTTTTACTATCCTACAGATAGCACTTTTTGGTTCTGGGTATAAAAGTATTCTCTAAACCAGTCTACCTTGTGGTCTTCTCCACAGTTATACTTGTTCACTTTTCTGTGCTCCTACCTCAATTATTATAATTATAGTATTGTATACAATTTGACTCACACAACAGTTACTAGTTGTGTTTCCCTTGGGATCTGGCAAATGCTGACTCTGAGTAGATATTTACTTAGTAAGCATTTACTAAGTATTTCTAAGTGTCAGTGTTCTAGACACTGGAGACACAAAAATGAATATGACAAATTTTGGTTCATGTGTATTTCCTTTAGTTAGACACAGAAAGATAACTTGAATATGGAGTCTGGTCTATGGTCTCTGCAAGAACACTGCCCAAGAATCGAAGGAAGTGCAAAAGTGCGTAGGCAATAGAATCAGAATCTCTTGAGGTGAGGCCCGGCAATCTGGGTTCTAACTAGCATCTCAGATGATTCCTGGGCAGAAAAGTTTCGGAATCACTTCGTCAGTAGGTACAGAAGACTGTTTCTAAATGTGCAAGAATTAATAGAGTAAAAATAAATCTCACATGATCTCCCTTTATATAAATAATTTCTGTCCAACTGGAATCTTATATTGCTGTTTTACTAAATGTATCTTTTCCACCATTGTGAACCCCCTACCTAGCAGAATTCCTGAAAATTAGTAGCTATTTCTGTTGAACTGCTGAATATCCAAAGTAAAACTTCTAACTTGCCTCTGGTATGTAGAAGTAGTTTTTCCAATTTTAGACTGGAATGGTATGAGGATCAGTTGAGAACAAGGAAGATAACACACCCAGGCGAATATTTGGTCAACCTACACCTTGCTTCTCTCCCTCTAAAAATGCTTCCTTCTCGTTCTCAGGGCTCCTACCCTGGTACGGAATACTAATCTCTCCCCTCAAGGCTAGACCAGTCCAAGCAAAGCCAAGTTGACTAGTGGAAAAGTTCAGGCATTATGAGATTTTTCTTTCACTGTAGATTATCTATTTCCAGAGGCTTCGGAAATAAAAGGATTACCTATCCCTGCCTGAGGATAACAGACCACTTGCTTATATGTATCTACCAGAGGAGGCTTATAACAAGGGACTCTCACTATACCTGACACGTATCTACCACTCCCACTAGAATTCTGAATTACTTTGCTGGAGGCTACAACATTCTCAGTAGTTTGTTGGGAGTTGACGGAGGTGGGGATAACTCACCCAGTACAAGTTTTGCAGAGTTGAGCCGCTGCAGCATGTTGAGCTAGTCTTTGATGCAGACTGGTCAGACGAGTTCTGGATCTACTGAAGAACCGGTTTGACTGGCCTGTTATGCCAACATATTCTGGTTTGATTCCATGTTCCACAGACGGTAGAAACCTGCCCAGCCAGTTAAATGAAAGGCATATTAGGTTATCCATTGCACACAGTATATAGCTTAGATGCAGCAGATCTCTTCCACATAGCAGTAGTGCCTAGCAAGCTCAAGTGTGGTCCAAAGAGGTGGCGTCCACTGATTCAATGTTTAAGTTCATAGCTTCAGGGAAAGTGAGCAGTGACATACCTGCTTTTGACCAACAGCAGAGGTTTTCTAAATAAATTGAAGGGTAAGTTATATCTTTTGTATTTCTTGATTTTCTATGCAATTTTAGAAGGTTAAATTTTAAAATTATGTTCAAGAAGGTATATACTTTTTAAATGGTAATACCTATATTATACTCTTTCTGTTATATAATGTTTTATAACACTTGTCTATGTGTTCATTGATTTGCTTGGATAAAGGTTATTTGGTATAGAATATACTTTTGCTATCTTTTTTTTAAGTTGGACAAGGCCATATTCCTTTAAAAAGCCGAGTTGAATAATTTGCCAAATATATTTCACATAGTAATCATTCATCTCAAGCCATCTACTTCTTTGATAATATACTATTATGTTTTACAGGCTGTAGCTATGTAGTAACAATTTTATATGGTAAATCCAATTGTGAATAAAATAATAATTGCCTAAAAGTATTGGCCTGGTTGTTGATCCTGAGTATATTAGAGTAACAATTCACAGCAAGAATTAAGGAGTGTGAAAAACAAAGATTGTGGAATCTGGTAACTGATTAACTATTGGAGCTCAAAAGCACTTGCTGAGCTGAATAGAAAGGAATGAAGACAGGTTTTATCATGCCTGGTAGTTCTGAAAAACTTTTTAGGTTAAAGAATACTTGCATCTTCTTTTTCTTTTATTTTAAAATGATTTATTTTACCACACTCTTTCATTGATCCAGTTACTTTAGTAAACTGTATCATTTAAAATGAAAGTCACTAATATTTTAATATTTATTTTGGCATATCATATTACCTCTTTCCTGTCAATATCTCTTTATAGATCATCTTAATAGGACTTTCAACTGAGCAAGTCTGATGCATCCTTTTTAATTATGTTCAAATTCAAAGTCTGTATTAATAGTGTTTTTAGGATGTTCATAAAGAATAAAGACAAAAAGCGAAAATGCTCAGATGAGATTGCATTTTTTTGCAGGGAAAAGCTTTGGATATGTGTTAGTCCTACCTCTAGGCAATACTACATGAAGCTTCTGGTAATTCAGCTAAACTTCTGAAAAACTATGCAATGTATCTGCAAAAGGAATGTGCTGATTCAGCAACTCAAAATTACTTTGATTCAGCATAAATTGTATCCAGGTCAAAACTTTCAGTTGGTTGAGTTTTTCTCTTTTCAATCAGTTTTCAGGTGAGATGTGTGTGTGTGTGTGTGTGTATGTATGTATATATATGTATGGGTGTATATATATGTATATATATATATTTAAACGGAGCATATTGTTAGTATTGCCAGTAATTTTAAAATGTTAAAGCATATTGTATTTAAAATGCAGGGATCATGCATTTTAAATAAATTAAACATAAACATAGAGGTTCTAATTTATTTACTGAATATTTTTTATGTTTTTGATTTTAAGAAAACCTATGTAGAAATAGGTTTACATTATATATAGGAACTAGATATACATTACATATAAAATCAATAGGTTAAAATGCAAGTCTCACTCTACATTTTGGAAAGGTGTTCTACAGCTTCCATTAAATAGAACTGTTATTTTCAAATATATGTTGTCTATATTAAATATGAATTTTATGTATTCTCCATAAATGGATTCCTTCAAAATAATAACACAGTGCACCGTTTTGATTAAAATAAAAGGATATATGAACTCATTTAAATTAAAACTAAGGATATATGAATTTATCAATCATATTAGCACACATTTAAGGATATATAAATTTATCAATCATATTAGGACACATTCCTTTGTCTTTATTCCTGACCACACAATCTCACAGAACTCATTTTGTCCACAATGTTAAACTGCAGCCTCTTTCCTTCCTGAGTATCTCCATGTGTCTTCTTGTAAAAAAAAAAAAAAAAAGCTTAAATTATGACATTTTGAGCTGGAGCGACTCTTAAAGAATAATGAAAGGATTCAACTCCTCATTTTTGAGTTGAGGAAGAAAACTCCAAAATGGCCGTTAGGTCACTAGTAAATGATCTAAGGATAGAAGGGGTGACCAGTAGCTTTTCCTACATTTATTCACTCTTCTGAATATCTCATGAAATTTAATCTATGGTTTGTAAAGTATTTGTAAGATGGTAAATTAGACTCTATAGTCATGTTAATAAACCTTTGGTGAACTAAAATATTTTTGCTTCCATATTTTAATTTATATATGATTTCCCCAAACATTTTTGGCATAGTGGTGCAATGTATGGGGTTGCCATTGGTAATAAAGTGACAACTGGGGTGACAGTTTGGCCTAACAGTTAAGATGCCTGTTAAGATGCCTATGTCCCACATCAGAGTGCCTAGGTTCTATTCCTGGCAGGTTCAATGCCCAGCTGCTGCTCCTGACTCCAGCTGCCTTTTAACCGTAGACCCTGGGAGACAGCAATGATGGCTCAAGTACTTGAGTTCCTGACACCCATGTGGGAGACCTGGATTGCAGTCAGCCTGGGCTCCCATTGTTATGGGCATTTGGGGAGTAAACCAATGGATGGGAGCTGTGTGTGTGTGTGTGTGTGTGTGTCTGTTTCTCTGCCTCTCAAATAAATAATTTTTTAAAGTGACTATCACTTCAAACCTTAATCTCTTAATGCCATCATATAATTTTGTTTCAAATTGATAAGGAGGCCTTACATTCATGTTTGCCTAGATTGTGGATCCTGCTATAACTTTCTGACTTAATATCGCTTTAAACTACCACAAATATTCATTTTCTTGATATGTATTATATATTTTTATATTGTTTTAGTCACCCTTATAGGGTTATAGTTTAGCATTTGCTTATGAAGTTAGTACTTGGAGCCATCATTGTGATACAGTGGGTTAAGCTGCTGCCTATGATGTCTGTACCCCATATGAACGCAGGTTCAAGTCCTGGCTATTTTCACTTCATATCCAACTCCCTGCTAATGGACTGAGAAAGCAGCAGAAGATGGTCCAAGCGCTTGGGCCCCTGCCATCTACATAGGGGACCTAGATGGAGCTACAGGCTCCTGGCTTTGGCCTGGCCCAGCCCTGGCCATTACAGCTATTTGGGAGTGAACCAGAGGATGGAAGATTGCTCTCTCTCTCTCTCTTTCTAACTGCATTTCAAATAAAAGAATTTTTTTTTTAAATTAGTACTTCCAAAATTTGGTTAGAACTGATAGGATATTTTCAGTAAGGTTATGGAACCAGAACTATAGGACTTAAAACCTATGTTAGAGGCAATAGAATCTGTTATGTAAGAGGTGAGCTTCTTTGTATACAAGTGCTCAAAATGCTTTAAACGTGTTTAACTTGAGGAATTCCTTGGAATTGGAACTACAAAAAGGTCAAGAAACAAAGGCTCAAAAATTTCAATTCTGATTCCTGGCACTAAATGTTATTTCTTTGACCTTTTATCTTTTTGCAGGTAAAAATCCTACCTAAGGGATGCTTCTAAATTTGTTAATTTTAATTCAACCAAGTGAAATCCGAAATATCATCACTTTCATTTGTTTTCCTTCTTTTTATAATCAAGAGAAAAGATATATTGAAAAGCATATCAGCTTTTAAGCCAAACTGATGTGAGTTTGAATACTGACTCTGCTCTACTATTTTAGCCTTGAAAATTATTTAACTGAGTTCTTTTCTTCATCTGTAAACTAACAAAACTTAAACCATTCATTAGGAGTTGTTGAAAGGATTAAATGAGATATTATGCATAAACCACTTAACACCGTTCTTAGAAGATGTTAGGTGCTCAGCAAAAAGTCAACACCCTTCCAAGCTCATGAACAGATAAGAGAGTACCTAACAGACATCAACAAATAGCTTTAGTTAGAAAAGTCAAAGCTTAATTTAGAATATGTATTTTATTTTTGTAAGAGCTAAAAGCTAAGTCAGCAAATTAGAAGGCATTAAGATTTAATATTGGAAAACATTTTAACCTTAAAATTTTAGAAACAAGAAACCCATATAATCCAATCCTGGTAGATTCATTTCAAAGAAGCCCTTGTTAAGAGTACTTTGAGAGCAGTACACCAAGATGATTACAAGGATTAAATTTTTTTTAAAAAATTAAAATTTCAATCATCTAAACTATGGAAGGAAGAGATAAATGGATAATTCTCGTAATCCATGTTTGCCTAGAAACTGAGTTTCAAATGCTACTTATATCTATTATCTAATATGGTATCAAATTAGTTAAGCAAAGATTTCTATATGCTCTAAAGATTGTGCTGTTTCTACTACCAACTGAATTATTTTTTCAGGACTCTAGAATGTATTTTTTCCTTCAAAGAATTCCCTTCTCAATTAAATTTATTATAGGTTAATATTAAATTATATTACATTCTCTCAATCACAAATAATGATGAGAAAAGTATTACATTCTCTCAATCACAAATAATGATGAGAAAAGTAAGTATAAAATGTATTGGGTATAATATGTGATAAAGAATAGGATTTCACATTTTCTAATTATCAAATTATCCTCAGACTTTGCTAATGAGCAAAGATGACACAGGAGCTATTGCTGAAATCTATGTCTTTGGTCAGAAGGGAATGCAGAATCCTGTGATAAACACTGAGTTTGTGTAACTGAACTTAGATCAGTTGACACATCCTCCAATGAATAAATAAAACACAGGAAACAGGTTAGGAGTTAATATTAGAACCAACTAATAGTTTCATTTATAACACAAACTGATCATATTCATTTCTTGTAATCAACTTTAGTTTCATGAAAATTGTTTGACTGCTATACAAATAAGCTTTGTGCTTATCCTATAACCCGAGTTTATAGACATAGAAAGCAAATTTTGTTTTTCAAATTGTAGAGCTTGTATGTAGAAGGTATACTAAAAGACAAAGTATCAGTCCACCAATTTATCCCCCTAGTTATATATTCTTGTCAAAACTAACAAATTAGGCACATAAACAATTTATCCTATGTGACTACTCATTAATATGTAACTTAAATTTACTTTCATACATTCAGAGTAGATGTTACAATAAACAATTGAAAAGTAATAAAAATTTTAAATGTTTAAAATTTTTTCTATATAAATAGCTAATTTGGATAATTCAGGACTAACCTAAACTTGCTATGAATCAAAATTTAACTGGGAAATAGAGAACATTATAGCTCATTGTATTAAAGACATACAGTCTAAAAAGTAACCAGAGAACTGTTATTTTAGAAGTTATGTACTACTAATAAAAGAGTTCCTTTTAATCCAACCTATTAACACTATCAGAAAAACTCAAATGTCTGACAAATCTTAGGTCAGCATTAAAATCCTGAAAATTGTACAATTAATCTAACTGCCCCATCCATGTCTGAATTCTTTCAAAAGTTAAATTTTCCATTAGTAACTCAAAAGTAGTGAATGGAGATCTCGTGCTTCCCTTTTCTTTATCTCTTGGTCTAGTTCTCTATGGAAAGTAGATTGGGAGTCTTCTGGCATGTGTGCAAGTTCTGTATTTGGGAAGTCATCCCAGGAACAGGAATGGGGGATTAGGAGAAGGAAATGTGGTAGGAGGGAAAGCCAATACAAGAGTGCATTCTTGACTTCATGCCCCACTATGATCAAGTAAGGCTCAAAACCCAGTATGTTCTTAGGACCCATGAAATGATCTCAGAATTGCATGCCAGACAACACAAGAGAAGGGCATTTATGCAATGATTCTGACTTCTGTCAGTTAAGGGTAGCCTCATGGGTTGCTAATTTCTTACAGCTTCAAGTTGTAACACACTTGTTTCCACTAGCTTCAGAGAAGCCCCTAGGGCAGAAAAGTCAGGTAAAAAACTATCAGGAAAATGGCTGAAGCAAGCAGGGCCCAAGAAGTGTCCTATATATCACATTATAGGACAAATACGGTCAAACTGTTTTTCTCTAGTTTTACCTGTATTCTAGTTAGTACTCAAAACAACTATAATGGATTTTCTCAGAAGTGAGTATATTGTAGCAATTTTAAATGGAAAGTAAGGAACTTCAACCTATTTTGTATTTGATTCATTCCCACAAAACCTGAGATGCACTGAAACCTGATCTTCTGTGAGAAAAGTACTTTCTAAAAAGCTACAATTCATTTCCTGAATTTCGCTGCCAATCTTTAAAGGGCCAAACAGCAGCAAAATGAACAATTAGTATGTACTCTGTAAATACTTTTATATTCGGCATTGATCCAAAGACTTTACTGTTTTAAGTTTACATTGGTAAAATTATAGTAAAAACAGACAGACTGCATTGGACCCCCAAGTAACACTTCTTATTATAGTGAAACACAGAATTTTGAATAGTACAAGTTTGTCTTGGACTGTAGCCAAGAGGGTCTGGTTACAAGAAGTAATTCATTATAATCCATAACGTGATCCTGGAGTTTGGGCATGAAGAATATATTATATGAAGGCTCTAGGCAAGCACATTAAAAATGGAAAAACTGAACAGCTAGTCGTGTGCTTTAATTAAGCAAATAACCATATTTCTTGGTATAATGTGTGAACTTAAAAGAAAGTGAAGGAGAAATAGGTGCTAATAAAAAAGGAATCTGATTTGTTAAACTCTTAGTGTAGGATTAACCTTATGATCATTAAGTAAACTGAAAACAGATCTTTGCAAAAATTAAGAGTGAAAAATTGCGGCCGGTGCTGTGGCACACCAGGTTAAAGCCCTGGCCTGAAGTGCCGGCATCTCATATGGGCACCAGTTCTAGTCCCAGTTGCTCCTCTCCCAATCCAGCTCTCTGCTATGGCCTGGGAAAGCAGTGGAAGATGGACCAAGTCCTTGGGCCCCCTTGCCCACGTGGGAGACCTGGAAGAATCTCTTGGCTCCTGGCTTCGGATCAGCATAGCTGCAGCCGTTGTGGCCATCTGGGGAGTGAACCAATGGATGAAAGACCTCTCTGTGTCTCTTTCTCTGTAGCTGTCTTTCAAATAAATAAGAAATGAATTTAAAAAAAGGAGTGGGAATGAGAGAGGTAGGAGGAAGAAGGATTGGAGTGTGGGCAGGAGGGAGGGTAGGATGGGAAGTATCACTATGTTCCTAAATCTGTATATACGAAATACATTAAAGTTGTATAACTTAAATTTAAAAATTCATAAAAAGCTGGCAAAACATCATCTTTTCATTCTATTAGAATAATTAAAACAGCTGGCTTTTTAAAATAACTGTCTCAGGAGGTAGTTAAATGTCACCCCTCCGCAAGCAGAGGAGCGGCACCGGACCGGACGCTGTTATTCCCTTTCAGTCGGTTTTTTTCTACAGTAAAGCAAGCACAAGTAAAGAGAAGAAGGAAATAACGAGCTTCCCAGCGAACTCTCCAACCAACTCTCCAACTAAGCCACCACCCCCCCCCGCCCCGAACTCTCCACCAGATCGGAGACAGTAGTTGTCCCAGAAAGTGCAGTTGAGTCCCCTTTTATAGTCCTCTTCCACCAATCCGTGCTCCGCTGCCCGCGTGCTGAGCACACCGCTTTCTTCCAATCAGAGGTTGGATCAGCTCCTGCAGCTCGTTAGTCAAATTGATGAAGCAGCTGAAGCTGCTGTGTAAAATTTGTTTACTCCCTCTCAGCGCCATGTTGTGGGAGCCGGGCCCTGCTTCCCACAGTTAAAGTAGCTAATGAACTGAAGAATCAAATAAGAAAACAAATGTGGAGTACACAACAAATAAGAAATTGGGACGGAGGTCGGCGCTGCAGCTCACTAGGCTAATCCTCCGCCTTGCGGCGCCGGCACACCGGGTTCTAGTCCTGGTAGGGACGCCAGATTCTGTCCCAGTTGCCCCCCTTCCAGGCCAGCTCTCTGCTGTGGCCTGGGAGTGCAGTGGAGGATGGCCCAAGTGCTTGGGCCCTGCACCCCATGGGAGACCAGGAGAAGCACCTGGCTCCTGGCTTCGGATCAGCACAGTGCGCCGGCCGCAGCGGCCATTGGAGGGTGAACCAACGGCAAAGGAAGACCTTTCTCTCTCTCTCTCTCTCTCTCTCTCTCACTGTCCACTCTGCCTGTCAAAAAAAAAAGAGAGATTGGGGCGATAACACTCTGCTAAACAAAGTCAAGTAATAGATACTACTTTCTTTTAACATTTTTAAGCTTTATTTGAGAGGAAGAGAGAAAGAGAGCAAAAGTAAGAGAATGCACTCCCATCCCATGGTTCACTCCCCAAATGCTCTTAATTCCTGGACTGGGCCAGGATGAAGCCAAGATTCAGAAACCTAATGCAGGTCTTCCACATGAGTGGCAAGTACCCAAGGACTTGAGCCATCGCTTGCTGCCTCTCAGCGTGCACATTAGCAGGAAGCTGAAACTGGGAGCCAAGCCAGGACTCAAACCCAGGTATTCAATTTGGGATGCAGGCGTCCCAACTAGTGTTTTCACCACTAGGCCAAACACCTACCTCTAGATATTATTTTCAAAAGGAGGAATCAAATACACTCAGGTCTTCATTACATTAGCTCAGATCATAGTTAACTAGATACCAACATTCCCTTTCTTAGACTTGAAGCTGAATGGATCATAAATCAATGTTAAATAAATTATTTCTTAGAACCACAAATTACTGAAATAAATGAATAAATTGGTTTTTCCTTTCTACATACTTTAGTTGTCAGGCTAGATGATTTTTTAAATTCCCTGCAATATCTCAGATAGTAATTATATAATAATACTACCTACATTGCCTAAACTTAATTAGATAGATCATGAGATAATATATGTAAAAGCATTTAACAATTGTAATTTAATCCCTTTCACAACTGCATACCAATTTAACAATTTCATACATACAACTTTAACAATTGAAGAGATCTAACTAGCTGTTGTTTTTCAATGTATCTACTATTAAACAACAGTTTCTCACATTGCTTGGATACATATATACATAGAATTTTTGGAAACATATCACAGAATTGTTGATATAATTGAGATGTGTATACATATCATCATTTCATTGATAACAAAAGTACAGAGAAGTTAAATTATTATTTAGAATTAAAAATTAGAATACATTCAGCACATTAAATGAAGCTTCTAGTGCTTTTCCAATACCAACCTATACAAATACCTTATTATATACTTGAAGTTTCCAGAACTCAGAACGATTCTCCTCAGCAGAATCCTTGCAAAAGCCTTCTACCTGGAAAACCTGCTAACACTTTACTCCTAATAGGCAAGCAGTTTTTCCAAACTTAGGAAGTCAACTTAAAGAAATTTCAAATATATACTTTAATTCTTATAACAACCCCTTTGGGCACAGTAAGTATTAACAGTCTCATTTTTCAGTTGGAGAAATAAAGACTTATTGAGGAAACATGTAGACATCTTTCAGCTCAGGACATCTTACATTAAGGCTGGGAATAAGATTAAGTGTCATCACTGATTATAGAACATGATCACAATTTTGGGGGGAGCACTTGCTGCTCTGATTTCTTCTGAGATTATGACATAATTCAACACCTTTCAAACTGTTTGCTTATTTAGTTTTTAATTTAAGAGGCAGAGACAGAAAGGCAGGGAGAGACAGCTTCCATCTACCTGTTTACTTTTCAAATGCCTGCAGTGCCCCTCTGGCTAGGGCTGCTGAAGCCCAGACCCAGGAACTCAACCCAGGTCCCCCTAGAGAGTAGCAGGAATGCAATTACTTGAGCCATTACCAATGTTCCTGGGATATGCATTTGCAGGAAGCTAAAGTCAGAATCGAAACTGGGCATCAAACCTACATACTCCAATATAGGACACAGGCATCTTAATTGCTAGGTCAAACACTCATGCCCCAATCTATTTAATATTTTTATTTTCTATTTTTTAATAAGTATAAATGTACAAAGTACAACTTTTGAATTATAGTGGCTTTTCCCCCATAACCTCCCTCCCACCCGCAACCATCCCATCTCCCACTCTCTCTCCCATCCCATTCTTGATCAACATTCATTTTCAATTATCTTTATATACAGAAGATCAACTTAGTATATACTAAGTAAAGATTTCAACAGACTGCACCCACACAACCGCACAAGATATAGAGTACTGTTCAACTAGTAGTTTTACCGTTAATTCTCATAGTACAACACATTAAGGACAGAGATCCTACAAGGGGAGCAGGTGCACAGTGACTCCCATTGTTTATTTAAGAATTGACACTCTTATTTATGACGTCAGTAATCACCTGAAGCTCTTGCCATGAGCTGTCAAGGCTATGGAAGCCTCTTGAGTTCACCAACTCTGATCTTGTTTAGACAAGGCCATATCAAAGTGGAAGTTCCTTCCTCCCTTCAGAGAAAGGTACCTCCTTCTCCGATGGCCCATTCTTTTGCTGGGATCTCACTCACAAAGATCTTTCATTTAGGTCATTTTCTTTTTGCCACAGTGTCTTGGCTTTCCATGCCTGCGAAACTTTCATGGGCTTTTTAGCCAGATCCAAATGCCTTAAGGGCTGATTCTGAGGCCAGAGTGCTATTTAGGACATCTGCCATTCTATGAGTCTGCTGTGTATCCTGCTTCCCCTGTAGGATCATTCTCTCCCTTTTAATTCTATCAATTATTTGCAGACACTGGTCTTATTTGCGTAATCTCTTTGACACTTAACCTATCTTTTTGACCAATTATGTACTTAAACTGATCACTTTAACTAAGATGGCATTATTACATGCCACCTTGATGGCATTGAATTGGAATCCCCTGGCACATTTCTAACTCTACCATTTGGGGCAAGTCCGATTGAGCATGTCCCAAATTGTACATCTCTTCCCTCTCTTATTCCCACTCTTATATTTATCAGAGATCACTTTTCAGGTAAGTTTCAACACTTAAGGATAATTGTGTATTAATTAAAGAGTTCAACCAATGGTATTAAGTAGAACAAAAAAAATACTAAAAGGAATACAATTGTAAGTTGTTCCTTGACAGTCAAGACAAGGGCTGATCAAGTCATTGTCTCTCATGGTGTCCATTTCACTTCAACAGGTTTCCTTTTATGTGCTCAGTTGTCACAGATCAGGGAGAACATATGATATTTGTCCCTTTGAGACTGGCTTATTTCACTCAGCATATTTTCCAGATTCCTCCATTTTGTTGCAAATGACCGGATTTCATTTTTTTATTGCTGTATTCTATAGAGTACATATCCCATAATTCCTTTATCCAGTCATCTGATGATGGGCATTTAGGTTGATTCCATGTCTTAGCTATTGTGAATTGAGCTGCAATAAACATTGAGGTTCAGATAGCTCTTTTTTTTTCCAGTTTAATTTCCTTTGGGTAAATTCCAAGGAGTGGGATGGCTGGGTCATGTGGTAGGGCTATATTCAGGTTTCTGAGGAATCTCCCAACTGTCTTACTTAGTGGCTTTACCAGTTTGCACTCTCACCAACAGTAGGTTAGTGTCCCTTTCTCCCCACATCCTAGCCAGCATCTGTTGTTAGTTGATTTCTGAATATGAGCCATTCTAACCAGGGTGAGGTGAAACCTCACTGTGGTTTTGATTTGCATTTCTCTGATGGCTAGAGCTCCTGAGCATTTTTTCATGTGTCTGTTGGCCATTTGGATTTCCTCTTTTGAAAAATGTCTGCTAAGGTCCTTGGCCCATCTTCTTATTGGGTTGTTTGTTTTGTTGCTGTGGAGTTTCTCGATCATTTTATGGATTCTAGCTGTTAATCCTTTATCAGTTGTGTAGTTTGCAAATAATTTCTCCCATTCTGTTGGTTGCCTCTTCACTTTCCTGACTGTTCTTTTGCTGTAAAGATACTTCTCAATTTGAGGTAATCCCAATTGTTCATTTTAGCTTTGACTACCCATGCCTCAGGGGTCTTCTCCAGGAATTCTTTGCCTGTTCCAATGTCTTGAAGGGTTTCCCCTATGCTCTCAATTAATTTGATGGTGTCATGGCATAGATTTAGATCTTTAATCCATGTTGAGTGGATTTTTGTATATGGTGTAAGATAGGGTTCTTGTTTCATACTTCAACATGTGGACATCCAGTTTTCCCAGCACCATTTGTTGAAGAGGCTATCCCTGTTCCAGGGGTTGGTTTTAGCTCCTTTGTCAAATATGAGTTGGTTATAGTTGTTTGGATTGATTTTGGGTGTTTCTATTCTGTTCCATTGGTCTATCCCAATCTATTTAATTTTAAACTTACTATAGGAGAGAATCCACAACTCAGACCTGGGAAAGCTAATACAAACAGTTTTGCTAATTCCATTAAAAATCAATTTATATTTATCCCTTAAATGTACATACCTACTATAAGGCAAATAGAAAGAATATATGTGCCCAAATTACTAAGAAATAAAATTAATACAAGAAAGTCTAAAAAATTAACTGGTGTGGCTCGCAATAGCACTTAACTTAGACTGACATCAGTTTATTTTCCTCTCCTCAATCATGAGACTACGTTATTGCTAGCAAAACTAAAAGCCTTTTACTAACCTTTTGCAATGTAAATTTTTTGAAAGTAAACAGAAATATCTACTGAGACTGTAAATTAATCTTCAGGTAGTAAGTTTTAGTGAAAATTCATAAACATTATTTTCTCAAAAACACTGAAAAAAATAAAGATTTTATTATTTATTTATTTATTCATTTATTTGAAAGGCAGAGTTAGAGAGAGAGGGAGAGACAGAGATCTTCCATCCACTGGTTCACTCCCCAGATGGCCATTATGGGTTGATCTAAAGCCAGGAGCCAGGGGCTTCTTTGGAGTCTCCCACATAGGTGCAGGGGCCCAAGCACCTGGGCCATCCTCCACTGCTTAACCAGGCACACTTGCAAGGAATACAATGGGAAGTGTAGCAGCTAGGACTCAACCCAGCACCCATATGGATGGTGCCACTGCTGCAGATAGCAGTTTTACCTCCTATGCCACAGTGCTGGCCCCTAGATTCTATTATTTAAAAACAGCTTAATGTACTGAAGAGAATGCATGGGGATGTGTATAACATACTGTCAGAAAACTGGGAACCAGGATCTACATCTTGAATCTACTGGTTTGTACCTAAAATATTAAACAAAATTTCCAATCTCTGGGAAAAGACGAAAACTGTACCTGCTTTATCTTTATGACAGTAATTTTATGTTCAAAAGAAAATATACATAGGAAAAAATTACTTGGCATTTTATCATTGTTAATTAATTTTAATTGTTAATTAATTAATTAATTTCCTATCAGTATTAAACAAGACACTTCTCAACTTACAGGAATTTCAGAGTACTATCAATAAATTTAAAAATGCAGTTATTTTACAGTATATATTATCTATACAATAATCTAGAAAGTTTAGATAAGTCTGTACATAGATGAGAAGGAAATACTCCTGACTATAAAAGAGCATTAAAATCTCCTCTCTTTTATTAGTTTATATTTCAAATTCCTTAAAGCTTCTGACCATGATTGATCAGCCAAATCAAAATATTTTTTAGAGTAAACAGGAGCTCTATTAACAATTAAGTTTGAACAATAGGCACTAACCTGGACTATTTTTAGTAAGCCATAACATATAAGAAGCCTACTTTTAGGAGAAGGATGCCTAGTTTAGACCAATGATCCTAAATAGTCCACAAAAACAGCCATCAAGAGTATGAACTGAATTAAAACATAATCTTGATGTAAATTTTTAATGCTTCTGTTTAAAACTTAAGTATAAACGAAAAAATACTACCTAAAACACAGTCTCTTATAAGAACTGAATTTTGAATACACAACTTCTTGTATTTACCTTTGGAAAAGTTACTATCAAAGCTTCCTTAACCATAGACTAATACACAGATTAGGAAAAGAAAAAAAGCCAATATTTTATTTCTTTTAAATAATATTTTATTCTTTTTTTTAAAGAAAGTATTCATTTATTTATTTATTTGAAAGCCAGAGTGGGAGAGAAAGAAAGCTCTTCCCCCCCACTGGTTCATTCCCTCAATGCCCACAATAGCAGAGCTGGCCAGGCTGAAGCCAGGAGCCAGGAGCTCCATCCAGGTCTCCTTCATGAAAGGTAGAAACTCTAAATACTTGAGCCATAATCTGTTGCCTCCAGGCACTTAAGCAAGATGAACTGGAAGCAGATAAGCTGGCACTCGAACCAGTCACTCTGATATGGGATGTGGGCATCCCAACTGGCAATGCCCTTTCAAGCAAATATTGTAAATAAGGTCTATTTTTCTGAAGCATAATTAGAATAGGAAAAGACTGAAAAACCTTTGTGTTCAAAGATATATCTGTAATTTGTGAATTGTGAGTACACTAAACAGCACAGCTACTTGCCAGCATTAAATAAATTAATCAACTCACAAATGGAAAAATTACCACTAAATATGAATCATTAGTTTTTTTGTTTTTGTTTGTTTGTTTGTTTTTTTGACAGGCAGAGTGGACAGTGAGAGAGAGAGACAGAGAGAAAGGTCTTCCTTTTGCCGTTGGTTCACCCTCCAGTGGCCGCCGTGGCCGGCGCACCGCGCTGATCCGATGGCAGGAGCCAGGTACTTATCCTGGTCTCCCATGGGGTGCAGGGCCCAAGCACTTGGGCCATCCTCCACTGCACTCCGGGGCCACAGCAGAGAGCTGGCCTGGAAGAGGGGCAACCGGGACAGAATCCGGCGCCCCGACCGGGACTAGAACCCGGTGTGCCGGCGCCGCTAGGCGGAGGATTAGCCTAGTGAGCCGTGGTGCTGGCTGAATCATTAGTTTTTAACAGTAGACAGTGTATACTACATGTTTCCTCTCATGAACCTACTAAACACTGCTTTAATGAATAGACTTCAAGTAGCAGTGATTTGTTCCTACACTTAGTCTTTTATAATATTTTCAATTACTGTAAATAAATGTCATTTCCACAGCTTCCATCATGGTAGCATTATACATATGTACACAGGAAAATTCAGAATATTTAAGTGAATGGATAAAATGGTAAAGACTCATTTTTCATGATTATCCAAATAAAATAAACTTTCCGCTATAGTTTTAGTGATCACTCTTAAGTTCTTTTATCATTTCTCCAGCTGTTCAGTTCTGAGGTTTGTGTAAATACCAATGTTAGAGAGAAAGCCTAATAGGCTAACCACACAACAAAATTCCTGGGATTCGTAAGCCTACAGGATGCACAGATAAGAAATACTACTCAAATAGTCATTGCATTACAGATAGATGACCTGGAAGACACAGATGTCCTGTTCCACTGATGAAAAATCATTTTGTAAATAACATATCCGTAACATTTTTTATCAGCCTATCATCACCTTAGACTAGGAAACTATGAATAAACTTCTTCATCAAGCATAAAGAGATATTTCCTAAATTGAGCAAATTATATAGCCAGTAAAACTTTGCCAATTATTAATGTGAAATGAAGTAGCTCAGTCAATGATGTCTAAAAAAAATAATGTCTAAAAATGACTTTAAAAGCTTATAGAGGGAAATAAAGATGGTATTAAGTCCAGTGCATCTATCATAAAGTTCAAAATAAATCTCGTTTATCTTGGGAATTGGCTAGACTATATGAGGCTACTCTAATTGGAAAGCAACATGTAATCTTTAATATCTATTATAAGCATATAAATGAACACCTAAGAGTCTGTCAAAATAAAAACTATGATACTGACATACTCCGTGAATGTTAAATATATTTAAAAACAATTATAAAACTGTTCAACCTAACTGGAATCTTGGCACCATCAATGCAAATCATGAACAAAGCATTTTGGCACGTGAGGCAAGATCACTAAATGATGTATACATCCACCCACAAACATCACTTACTAATTACTCTAAACAAGTTTTTAAAAATTAAGTTAAGGGTTCATTTAAGTTGGCACAAATATTGACAGTTAACATTTTCTCTTGCCTTCAAGCTTTTCCTCCCCGCCCCTCTCAGCTTTTGTCCTGTTATTTAGTTCTGACTGCCCAAGTAATAGGTCACCCCATTTACCATTTACCACCCCATTGGTGTGGGTTCATGCTAGAAGTGCTAGAAAGTATGTAAATAACAATGGGCTTAATAACTTAATTTTACATTTTGTGCCTGGAAAGATACAGGCACTCAATGCTAGGGTGAGTGGGAAGTGAGGAAGAATTGGAAAACACCCAACACAAACATCGGAAATAGTGTTAGACTAAGAATCAGATACTGGTGTCCTAGTCCTAGCTCCATTTTGGTTCTTTGGGTAAATGACATAACCTCATTTGTTCATTACATATGCTAGGCCAGTACAGCAGCCACTATTCATATCTGACTTTCAGCACTTGAAATGGGGCTAGTCTGAATTTTGATGTGCTATAGAGGTAAAATATACACCAGATCTAGAGGACTTTAGTATGAAGGAAAAGGATGTAAAAAAATCTCATTAACTTTAATTGATTATATTTAAATAATGTTAGGTAAACTGAATTAAATAAAATATAAGTTAAATTCACATGTTTTTTACTTTTGAATATGTGATTAGGAAATTTTAAATTATGTATGTGGTGCTATGGGATAATTCTGTGCCAAGAACTAAAAAAACCTGAAAATTATAAAGAAAGCATAGTGTCTGACATGAAGGAGCCCACAAAGATAATTACAAAATAATGTCGTTAAGTACAGTGTTAAAGATATGTGCTAAGGGGTTAGCAGAGTGGAATGAGGGGCATTTGTGGAAGCGAGTAGGAAGGAGTAAAGAGATGTTAGGTAGTCTTCTGGAAGAGGTTTACCTAAGCTGAGACTCACAGGATAAGTAGAAAGGTGATGTGCAAAAGATGAAGGTGGAGATAATTACAAGAGAAAAGGATTATATGAGCCAAGACAAAGAAATAGCAAAGGGGAGAGAGAAATAAAAGCAGTTTATTGCTGATAAAGGGAACTAACAAAATGTATAGCAGAGCATGATGGGCTTCTGTGGCATTTTAAAGGGACTGAATTTAAACCTTCAGGCAGTAGAGAGTTGTTGCAGGGTTTTAAGCAAAGGAGTGGCAGGATAAAAAATAATGGTTTAAATCTGGGACAACTGTGTAGAAATTTGCTTAAGGAGAACAAGACAGGAAGCAAGGAGGTTGTCAAACAGGTAATATTCAAAGACTAAACTAGGACATTAGGAGGGAGGGAGAAGGAAATGCACTAAGTCAAAATTACATTTAGGAGGTAGCAAACAATGACTGAGTTGCTCTCACTCCATGGAAAGGAGAGTAAATCTAAGATGATGGCAAGACCCTGATATGTTCTGGACAGGAGAGAGTGATGTTCTGACAATTTTAAAGAACTACTCTGATTGCCACTAGAGAACACACTGTAACAGAAGAACAGTGGGAATTGAAAGATAATTAATTTTTTTAATTAGAGGCTATTCCTATTGAAAAGCACGATGTGGAAAGAAGGAGGCATCTTTTCTGAAGGGAGGAAGGAACCTCCACTGTGATATTGCCTTGACTAAATAAGTTCAGAATTGGTGAACTCAAGAGGCTTCCATAGCCTTGACAGCTCATGGCAAGAGCTTCAGGTGATTACTGACGTCATAAATAAGAGTGTCAATTCTTAAATAAACAATGGGAGTCACTGTGCACCTGCTCCCCTTGTAGGATCTCTGTCCTTAATGTGTTGTACTATGAGAATTAACGGTAAAACTACTAGTTGAACAGTACTCTATATCTTGTGCGGTTGTGTGGGTGCAGTCTGTTGAAATCTTTACTTAGTATATACTAAGTTGATCTTCTGTATATAAAGATAATTGAAAATGAATGTTGATCAAGAATGGGATGGGAGAGAGAGTGGGAGATGGGATGGTTGCGGGTGGGAGGGAGGTTATGGGGGGAAAAGCCACAACAATGCAAAAGTTGTACTTTGTAAATTTACATTTATTAAATTAAAAAAAAAAAAAGAAAAAGAAAAGTGTGATGTGGTTTGGGCCAGGGTGGATACAAAGGAAGTGGTGAGAATCAACTGGGACTTTGGTTGTATTTTTGTTTAAAGATATATTTATTTATTTGAAAAGTGGAATTACAGAGAGGCGGAGGCAGAGGCAGAGGCAGAGGCAGAGAGAGAGATTGATTTTCCATCCACTGATTCACTCCTGAGATGGCTGCAATGTTTGCAGGTGGTCCAGGCCGAAGCCAGGAGCTTTATTTAGGTCTCCCAAGTGGGTGCAGGGGACCAAGCACTTGGGCCATCCTCTACTGCCTTCCTAGACCATAAGCAGAGAGCTGGATCAGAAGAGCAGCAGCCTGGATGCTAACCGGCACCCATGTGGAAGGCCAGCACTGCATGCGGCAGCTTAACTCATTATACCACAGCCGCTAGCACTGAGTATTTTTTCTGCAAAAATGCTATTAATTCACAGGGTTGAGAAAGGCAAAGAGAAATTTAGGGAGATCATACCTGTTGTGCTCAATTTTCTTGTTTAATCAGGAAGTTAGGGTATCTGCTGAGAGTGAAAATACTGTACAAAAACTTGAGGAAAATAGTGAAGGTTTGGAAGACAGCAAAGGAAACAGGAACTGAACAAAGGCTATTTTATTGATGCTTTACATGTAAGATCAGGGAATTTTAGTGACATCAATCTACCCTGATTTATGATCTTCCCTTCATAACACTCAATTACCAGTTGTAGGAGTTAAGCACAGATTATACAATCAAGAGTTGCATTTGTAAGATGTCTTGAATTAGAGGACTTCAAAATGTACGTGCATTATTTCAAGAAACCTAGAGTTTTTACTGCTTTTACATAATTTTTGAAGTTGTGGTTAAGTATATGTGACAAAAAAATTTTACCATTTTAGCCATTTCACAAATTTAAAGTCAAGCATCCAAAACAGGGGCCTCCTATGGGTTATAGAAGTGCTGGGACATTAAAAGCCCATGCCTGACGATGACAGTGCAGGGCCTGAAGTGGTTTCGAGTCCCAGCTTCTGTTGCCTCTGTATGGAAGCAGCTTTGTCCTTCCACCTGTCTAACAGTCCCTACTGTATTCACTTCCCACGTATCCCAAAATGGAAGAAGTTCAGGAAGCACTGTTTTAAACCTCAAATATGAGAAACCTGGTATTACAAAGAGTTCAAAGTAACTGCTTCTCTGTTAAAGATGTTTTCTTAATCTTTGAGAGTTTATATTTCACCATGTGGATCTTAAAGCTTCTTGCTGGGGGCAAATATTTGTGAGTACATCCACATCTCCATTGTTTAAGTGATCATTATAAAATCTCACTAAGAAGTCTAAGAATTTTGAACATATCCAAAGATTTCCACTTACATTAAAAACAGAAATCCACCAAGGAATGCCAAGTTCATTCATTTTATCCAGAGTACTGACAATGGCAGGCACTGGGTTAATTTCTGGAGATAAAAAGATAAACAAAACATTGTTTTTGACTTCAAGAAACAGCCTACTGGGGAGACTGAATTAAATAATTAAAATGGTTCAGAGTGTAATATGGGGAATATACATAGTACTACAAGAGGATCTAATAGAGAAAATTAGTGGAATAAGACAAAAAGGGTAAGCTAGGCTTGGTGGAGAATTACAGGCAGAGGCAACAACATGCAAAGGCCTAGGAGATACTAAAAAGGCCCGCAAGGCCACGTGACAGAATATGTTTGGAAAGGAAGTTGGAGAGGTAGTAGACAGTTCAAAGGGGGCTTTCATCAGAGTAACAGGAAGACACTGAAGGGGTTTAAACAGCATAATAACATTATCAGATTTACTTTTCAAAATAACAGCAGCTGCAGTGTAGAGGAGTGTTCTCAAAGTGGCATACTTTAAGGTGGGATGTTATATTTTAATTCTATTTTTTCTTCATCTTTTAAAAAATCTTTAAAATGTAATATTCAGTGTGTTAGCTCCAAAGTACTACTTATAGTTAGCTTTTATTAAGCACATACTATGTATCTGAACACTATATATTTGTTCACATACATTCTTCATTTAATCTTCATTCTCTGTGAGGCTGATACTCTTACTAACCTCATTTTACAGGGAGAAAAGAATAAGACAGAAAAGTTAAGCAGAGCTGATGGTCACTGCCAGGAAGTATCAGACAGGATTCAAACCCAGGAGATCTGGTTCCAGAGCCTGCAACTCATTCATTAGAATTTGTACCATTTTTCACTAGTACATGCATACAATTAAATATCAAATAATACATGAATTAGTAGTAGATGCTCAAAATTCAACACCAGTGAAGAGAAAGGGTTAGGTGGGTTAGTTGGTCTGGTGAACATAACATAACCTGAGAGAGGCAGAGGATGGATTTAGATGATTAGAAAGTAAGACTGACAGGACTTGGTGATGGATTGCATATGGAGATTAAGGGAGAAGAAAAGTGTCAACATGATTCTTTGGATTCCAACTTGCATAAATGGATTAACTAGTGAGTCTGGCAGAAGCCATAGGAACAGGTTGTCATTCTACTCAGTTTCTCTGCGGATGACAAGGACGCTGTTCTTTCCATTCACTATTAAACGACCAACTGATCACGGGATTTTTGCATTTATAACAAAACTCCGCATTTCCATTATAAAAATTTACAAAGTGTTATGAAATCTTACTAGACTTGGAAATGAATGACAGTATTACAGGGCTATGACGGTTCAGCACCGACTTCCCTGTGGCAGTGCTATTATAGTACATAAATGTCTTGTCATGGCCAATTCAAGAAGTTAGGATATTTAGCTACCCTTCTCATCTGGGAAGAAAGGAAAAATTACCTTTATGCTTTGTCCTTACGATTTTTTACTTCATTTTTAAAAGCTTATATAATAAAATCTCCATCACCTTCCAGGGTCTTTCAAGTATTACCAAAAAAGTATTGTAAAAGATACTGTGTTTTATTTGTAGAATTTCTAATGATCTAAAAACATTTGAGAAAAATCAAGATAAATAGAATATACTCAGTTGGATTATCAAACAACCAACCAAAGGAAAATCTGCCTTGCTTTGGAAAACATTCCCCAATAGTAGGTCGTCCCAACAAGTAATGCTGGTCGCTTCCGATTTCTTCTCATTGCAGGTTTGCCAGAAACTCCGCATTTCACCGCGGCAAAATCAGCATTTCGAGACCCAGCGCGGCCAACCAGCCCCGCCGGGTTGCATCCCTCAACCGCAGGTAATGATGGCTACAAGGCTCAGAACTACAGCAGCCTTGCCCGTGCTCATTCCCAAATCAGCTAATTTTATTCTCCACCGGGCACAGGTGACGCACGCACACACGCTTTCCCTGAACTGTGCTTTGGGCCACACACCGTTCAGGTAACTTCCACGCTACACCGAGGACTTGAAGCACCCAGACCCAAGGGCTCGAGTTTGCCTCAGGACACCCTCAGAACGCAAGCGGCGAGCCCAAGCTCCAGCCTCCGTCCCCGCCGCGGCGCCCCGCACCACACAGGGCGCTCCCGGGTGAGCGCGAGCGTGCGGGGCGCCTCCGGAGGAAGGGGCGTGACGCCGCGGGAACTCCCGCGTGACGTCGCGCGGGCGCCCGCGGGGGGCGGGGTCGGGGCCGTCTCTGAGCCGGGCCGGCCGCCCTCCGGCCTTCCCCCACCCCTGGGAAGCGCAGGCTGCCCCTGCCTCGGGCGTGGCAGCCCGCTGAGGGGAAGGGGCGCCAGAGGAGAAAAGCAGCGGCCGTCCCTCCGCAGCCCCGCGAGGGCGTCTGCGACCCTCCGGGGACTTGCGAACTCTCGAGGCAGTCTTGGAAGCTGTGAGTAAAGAGCAATCTTCCCCCTCAACCCGGGGCGCTGGGTCGTAGCGGCGACTTCCGGTCTGGAGCGGCGCGGTCAGCAAAGAGATTTGGCTCCTGGAGCCGGGGAGGTGGCCGCAGGGCTCTCGGCCAGCGTCTGAGGAAGGAGGCTGGACCCAGGCTTAAGCTGGAGGAAGCGGCGCGCGGCGGGAAGCCGAGCTCGCGCCGCCTGCTGCGTGCCGGTCTCCCGCGCGGGCTGAGGAAACGCCTCCCGGCGCCGCGCCCGCCCCGCGCATGCGCCCAGTGCGCCGCGCGCTTTTCCGACGCCTGTGGCGCCGTTCGCGGTCGGAGCCTTTACCCCGGGCGCGCGCTGGGTACCTACGGGCGGGAGTTTGCTGGGAGGCCGAGGACCAAGGGGCGCGGGGCGGGAGCCGCTGCACCTGGGCGTTTCTGGTGGGAGGTCGGCACCCGTCCGCCAGGCACCTGCCTTCCCTGTGTGAATACTAGGTGAGGTGTGAAGTGCATCGCTCACCCTCAGAGTGGGGGTCACCCTGTCCAGGGTTGCGCGGACGGACGTGGATTCTGTCAGGACAGGCTTCGGAGCCCGGAATGCCGCTGGGCGTGCATTCCGGAAGATGAAGGTGCATTGTGCCGCGAGTAACGGTTCAGTGCCCAAAGAGATGCCAATCAAGGGCGCTGGGCCGGCGGCTTAGGTGGAGAGGGTTTTGTGAGCCGGAATGGGCGAGTTTGGCATTGATGACTGTTTTATGTGGGTAACAAACAAGGCACCTGTTTGAAGCGGCCTCTAAAGATAGGTCTCTTAAAGGACCCACATTTTGCACTCTTGAGGTTAAACTGATATAGTGAGCAGTTTTAAATTACTGGTTAAAGTAATTAGACCTGTATTAATAGAAATAATTTGTTTACTTTTGTTGATGTTATTCTGCTACGCAGAAATATTTTATAGTTATTAGACTCCCAACTTAGACATAGTGGTGCCCTACCTGTGTCACCTTGGGTGAGTCGTTTAATCTCACACCTGTTTCCCTAACTCTAGAATGAAATTGGTAATAGGAGCTGTTTGGTAGAGTTGGCCAGAAGATTAATGAATGTAAAATGGCAAATCCCTGTTTAAATATTTGATCAGTGGTGGTTTTTATTGATAATAATATAAGCCTCTTGGTTTAGAGTTAAAAAGTCGTAAAATACTAGCTTTTGTGGAAACAGAGCTGTAGTGATGTAGTGCGCCTAATTCCACTTTAAAAAAATTATTTAATTATTTATTTATTTGAGAGGTAGAGTTACAGAGAGAGAGAGAGAGAGGGAAAGACAGAGAAAGGTCTTCCATCCCCTGGTTCACACTCCCTAAATTGCCGCTGTGGCAGCAGCTGGGCAGATCCGAAACCAGGAGCCAGGAGCCTCTTCCGGGTTTCTTATGTGGGTATGGGAGCCCAAACATCTGGGCCATCTTCCCACTGCTTTCCCAGGCCACAAGCAGAGAACTGGATCAGAAGAGGAGCAGCTGGGACACCACCCCGTGTCCATATGGGACACGGTATCATAGGCAGAGGCTTAATCTACCAAGCCACAGCGCTGGCCCTCTAATTCCAAATTTTTAAAACTTTTACCATGGAAATAAACCTTACCCAAGAGAGACTAGAATTATCAACCCTCCTACGGCTCATCCATTGCCCAACTTCAGTATTGTTAGAGGTCCTTCTTAGTTTGTCTCCCCACCCAGCACTCATTTTTTGTTTGTTTTAACCTGGAGTATTTTTAAGCAAATTCCAGAGACTATGAGAGATACATCAGTATACCTATAAACACCTCAGTGTGTGCGTGTGTATGTGTAAATAAAAGATAAGGCCTTTTTTTAAAAAAAAAAAAAAAAAAAGACCAGATCATTACCCAAGAAACAAGAAAATTAACAGTAAGTCCTTAATATTATCTAAAATCCAGCAAAGACTCAGTTTTTGCTGGGTTTTGTTTGTTTTTTTAAGATTCATTTATTTGAAAGTCTGTGTTAAGAGTTTTTCCATCTGCTGGTTAACCCCACAGATAGCTGTAATGGCCAGCGCTGAGCCAGGAGCTTTTTGCACACCTCCCATGTGGGTGGCAAGAACCCAAACACCTGGACCATCTTCTTGCTGTTTTTCCTATGCCATTAGCTGGGAACAGGAGCAGAAGTGGAGCAGCTGGGACTCATGGAATACCAGTGGCCATATGGGATGCCAGTGTTGCAGGCTTTACTTGTTATACCACAATGCCAGTCCCGTGTTGGTATTTTTATTTAAGAAGTCTTAATAATTTTTGAGGCGCCTAATAAAAGTATGTGTTCATTTCTGTAGTGCTTTTCAATTTACCAAGTGGCTTCACAGATACTCTTGTTCCCTTTAGAAATTGTATTGCTTATTTTAGCTCCTTTATCAGATACCTCAACAAATAGTTAGCAAGAGACACAAGTCAGTTTGGGTATTTGTTAACCATGATAGGACATTGTCTAAGGAACCAGATGTGACGATTCACTTGCTAATCATTTTCTTCATGGTAACTAGTTAATGATTTCCGTTTAAGAACACCTGTTACAATATGTATTAATCCACTTGAACTTCATAATATCCTGTTGTTTCCTTCAAGAGCTACATAAGTAATACACTTATTCACCTTTAGTCAGAGAGACACAGTAGCCTTACTCTTGTACCTCTAAATCTGTTTCTGTATTCACAGATCTTTACAATGCCTGTATCTTACTGACTTGTGCTCAGAAAGCTATAGAAATCCAGTTGTGTGCATATACAGTAATACTGTCTTGCCATTTTATAGCATGTCTTGGTATATGCATGTATATTTGTGGATGCTTTTTAAATAAGAAATATTTCAGGATGTTTTCCGGTTTTTGGCTTAGCATATTATGTTATTCTACATCAATTCAAAGTTAGGAAAGCAATAAATTCTTTGGTAATAGTAAGTCAGCATTGACTATTCATGATTATAAGCCTCACAATGTCAGAGTCCTTTCAATTTAACATAAAATACATAAAATAATTACTCTTCTATGAGAATAAGAGAAAATTTGCCTGTAAATTTACCTTTCGTAAAGACCAAGTAACTGAAATCAGAGTTTTTCCTCACAATAATTGTCTTTTCTCATTCTCCTCCATCCCCTCCAAAATACCCAAAATGATTGCTTGTAAATAAATGAGGGAATCAAGAATGGCTGGGTTTGTGTTTCATCCTGATTTTAAATTACATAAAGTTAAAAAGCATGCATCATATAAATTGTAATCTGTCATTTCAGGTATTTCAGCTGCCTAAGACAACTTCACACCAAATAATGTAACAGAAAAGATCAGAAAACATTAAGCAAATAGAAGTGAGGAACATTTTAAGCAAAATGAACATTCCTGGAAGCAACTGTGGAAGCCCTAATTCTTCAGAAACATCTAATGACTTTAAGGACTTTTGGACAAAGTTAAAAGAGTGTCATGATAAAGAAGTACAAGGTAAAGTCTTCTCTTACATCAGGTGGGAAACAGCTGACCTGCAGGCCGAATAAGGCTGATGAGATCTTTTGGCGCTCCCAAGGCAACCACAGACAGAACTTGAAATTCAGTAAATCTATAGCTTACTAATTTCAGTAAATCTATAGCTTCATAATTTTGAATGGCCTGTAAATGATGTTATAAATATCCAAATGGCTTTTGACAAAAAAAAGGTTTCCTTGTTCCTGTCTTCAATACTTAAATATTTACTGTGGTTCTATATATAGGATAGAAGAAAAGCTGTAAGTTAGTTGACTGAAAGTCTGGACTTAAATTCCAGTTCCATTTACCTGCTTGCTCTGTGCTCTTGGCCAAGTTATAGAACATCCAAACTGAACTTGTTCTGCAGAATTCTTTGCAGGAATATTTACACACATAAAGATACTGAAGTAATTTGACAAACCTTTGGGAATGTGTTTGTTCCTAAGCACTGAGATACCTATTGAATGGTAGTTTTGACTTCAGAGAACCTAAAAGAACCTACAGCCTAATAGAGAAAATCACATAAAGAGAAATTGCAACAGTGAAATAAGAGCTGGAAAGTTTTAAATGAAATTCAGTGAGTATACAGAGAAATATTATTTGTGTTCCAACATACTCCATAGAAAGGAATTTCTATTAGAGTTAAGCTCAAAGTTTGATATTAATTTTTAATATACTTTATGATTTTTGCCATAATACACTTTTCTCAAGTCTGGGAAATGCTTCTTATAACATTTATGTCTTAATTATTGTAATCAGATTTAATATTATTGGGCTTTATACCTTAAATATTACACTGGCCGTTAAAAAACCGATCCAGCTGAATCTAAAGTTTTATGTGTGAGTTTATATTGGGCTTTCCTATGTAAAAGTTTCTGTCCAAACTTCATAATAGTCTTGTCATTAATTAATGAGTTCCAAAATATGAACCCCCAAAGTAATGTTGCAAGGCCCAGTGTACTTGGAGACACAGTGCTTGTGTTATCAGGGCTGGCTATATACCATTCCAGCTATACAGTGGGATACAATGAGAAACTTTTTAAAAAATTAATTTTAAAGTTGTATTTATTTGAAAGTGAGAGACACATGAATGCAGGCACAAAGATCTTCATCCAGTGGTTCACTCCCCAAATCCTCACAGGGAGTCTGAAACTGAATCTGCGTCTTTCTTTTTTCTTTTTCTTTTTTTTTTTTTTTGGACAGGCAGAGTGGACAGTGAGAGAGACAGAGAGAAAGGTCTTCCTTTTTCCATTGGTTCACCCTCCAGTGGCCGGCGCGGCCGGCGAGCTGCAGTTGGTGCACCGTGCTAATCCAAAGGCAGGAGCCAGGTGCTTATCCTGATCTCCTATGGGGTACAGGGCCCAAGCACCTGGGCCATCCTCCATTGCACTCCCGGGCCATAGCAGAGAGCTGGCCTGGAAGAGGGGCAACCAGGACAGAATCCGGTGCCCCGGTGTGTCGGCGCCGCAAGTGGAGGATTAGCCTATTGAGCTGCGGTGCCGGCCATAATCTGGGTCTTTCATGTGGGTAGCAGGAAGCCAACTATTTGAGCCATCACCTGCTGCTTCTCAGGAGGCACATTATCATGAAGCTAGAGTTGGAAGCAGAGCTGGAACTCAAACCCAGGTACTGATATGAGATGTGAGCATCCCAAGCAGCATCTTGCTGCATCAAATGTCTGTCTCTACTCTGAAAAACTCAACAGAAGTTTCACATATGAGTTTCTTTTTTATTGTCTCCTTTATGAGTTTAAAACTACTGATCTCCAGGCTGGCACCACGGCTCACTAGGCTAATCCTCGGCCTTGCGGCCCCAGCACACCAGGTTCTAGTCCCAGTCGGGGCGCCAGATTCTGTCCCGGTTGCCCCTCTTCCAGGCCAGCTCTTTGCTGTGGCCCGGGAGTGTAGTGGAGGATGGCCCAAGTGCTTGGGCCCTGTACCCCATGGGAGACCAGGATAAGTACCTGGCTCCTGCCATCAGATCAGCGCGGTGCGCCGGCCGCGGTGGCCATTGGAGGGTGAACCAACAGAAAAAGGAAGACCTTTCTCTCTGTCTCTCTCTCACTGTCGCCGTTGGAGGGTGAACCAACAGAAAAAGGAAGACCTTTCTCTCTCTCTCTCTCTCTCTCTCTCTGTCCACTCTGCCTGTCAAAAACAACAAAACAAACAAACAAACAAACAAAAGCTACTGATCTCCAGGGGAAAATAGAGAGGAAGTAAAATAGAATTTGAATGGTTAACACAGCTTAGAGGGGCTGGTGCTGTGGCACAGTAGGTTAATCCTCCGCCTGCAGTGCCGGGATCACATACGGGCACTGGTTCTAGTCCCGGCTGCTCATCTTCTGATCTAGTTCTCTGTATATCCTGGGAAAGCAGTGAGAGATGGCCCAAGCACCTGGGCCCCTTGCACCCACATGGGAGACCAGGAAGAAGCTCCTGGCTCCTGGCTTCAGATCAGCCCAGTTCTGGCCATTGCAGCCATTTAGGGAGTGAACCAGTGGATAGAAGACCTTTCTCTCTGTCTTCCTCTCACTGTAACTCTACCTCTCAAATAAATAATTAAAAAGTCTTAAAAAAAAAAAAAGCTTATTAAGTTCTTAGTTTCCATGTATTTTTGTGGGGGAGGGGAGGTAAATATTAGTTAAATGTCCAGCTACATTCTTTCACATGTGGATATCTGGTTTTCCCAGCATCCTTTGTGAAAAGACTATCCTTTCCTTTTTGAATAGTCTTGTACCTTTGTCAAAAATCATTTGATCAGGGGAGGCATTGTGGCATAACATCCTGGGAGGCAACAGATGATGGCTTGAGCCCCTGCCACCCATGCAACCCTGTGGGAGTCCAAGCTCCTGGCTTTGGCCTGGTGAGTGAATCAATGGGTGGAAGATCTCTCTCTGATTTGCAAGTAAATGAAAATAAATAAACATTAAAAAAAATCATTTGACCCCACATTTGAGTGTTCCATTTTGACCTCTCCATTTTCCTTTGTTCTACAAGTGTCCATATGGCAAACAATTGTTTTGATTTCTGTAACTTTTTGTAATTTTTGAAATCAGAAAGTGTTACACTTGAAACTTTGTTCTCTTTAAGATTTTTTGGTTATTCAGATTTCTTGGGATTGCATATGAATTTTAGGACAGGTTTTTCTAGTTCTGCAAAAAGTAATGTTGCAATTTTAATAGAGATTATATTGAATCTGCAGATTGCTTTTGTAGTATTCACATCTTAATAGTAAATCTTACAATCCATGAACATGGAATGTATATTTACTGGTGTCTTCTATAATTTCAGAAACTTTTTGTACTCTTCAGTCTCCTTGGTGATACCTATTAAGTATTCCTTTTTTTATAATGCTATTGTAAATGGAGTTCTTTTCTTAATTTCCCTTTCAGATTGTTCATGGTTAGTGTGTAAAACATAACTAATTTTTTTTAAAGATTTACTTATTTATTTTAAAGAGTTAGATAAGAGTGAGAGATCTTCCATCTGCTGGGGCACTCTCCAGATGTTCGCAATGCAGGGCTGAACAAGGTGAAAGCCAGAAGCCAGGAGCTTCATCCTGGTCTTCCACATGGGTAGCAGGTGCCCAGGCACTTGGACCATCCTCCTCTGCTTTTCCCAGGCCATTATCAGGGAGCTGGATAAGAAGTAGAGTAGCCAGGGGCCAGTGCCGTGGCACAGTAGGTTAATCCTCCGCCTGTGGCGCTGGCATCCCATGTGGGCGCCATTTCTAGTCCCGGCTGCTCCTCTTCCAGTCCAGCTCTCTGCTGTGGCCCAGGAAGGCAGTGGAGGATGGCCCAAGTGCATGAGAGACCAGGAGGAAGCACCTGGCTCCTGGCTTCGGATCGGCTCAGCTCCAGCCATTTGGGGAGTGAACCAGCGGAAGGAAGACCTGTCTCTCTACTGTCTGTAACTCTACCTGTCAAATAAATAAATAAAAATCTTAAAAAGGGGGGGGGGGGGGTAGTAGCCAGGACACAAACCAGTACCTGTATGGGATGCTGGCTTCACAGTGGAGGCTTTATTTCCTATGCCACAATGCCAGCACTACCACCTACCCCCCTGGCTGATTTTTTGCATGTTAACTTTGTATTATTCAGCTGCCTTGAAAATTTCTAGCTCTCAATGATAGTTTTTATGAAGAGTTGGAGTTTAAATTCTTCTGTTCTTTTACCTGCATTCTTTACCGCTCTGTGATGCTTTCTTTTTTCTTTGATGGATCATGCTGACCCGTGTTTGTGTTAAAGTCCTTGTCTGGCATGCAGAACTGCTGGTGCAATCAGAGTATGATGTTGTTCATGTAGACATCCAACTATCAACAGAATTGGTTCTTGTTTTTTCTTTCCATTTAAAAAATTCCCGTTTTTTCTAAAAATGTCAAAACACAAAGTAAAAATGAAATGTTTTATCCACTACACCAAAAAAAGTAACCATTTTCATTATTTTTTGTGTGTGAGTTCTTCCAGAGTTTTCTGAAATATGAATATATGTTGGTTTTATTTCAGTTTTAAGCTTTTTTATTTTAGGCAATTTTTCACATATAAAAATAAAGATGATAATATAAGAAGTTCTGTATACTCAGGGTCAATTATACCATCATGTGGCCAGCCTTGTTTTACATAGTTAAGTATACTTGACTGACTTATCTACTTTTCCCTTTTCTACTCAGTGATTTTGAAGTCCCTGACATAATTGCATCTATAAATACTTTACAATGTATTACAGGTTGTCTTTTTAAAACAATTATCATACTAGCAAAACTTCAAATTTTCTCAAGTTATCTCAAGTCTTACAGTTGTTTACAGTTTGTTTATATCTGTATCTAAACGTATCTCCACGTTGCATTAGAGTAATGTTTCAATTTTTTCAGTATAAATTTGTATTTCCCTAATAGGAGAGATTAAATATTTGTATTTGTTTTTCTTTGAACTTTTTGTATATTTTATTATCTTCTTGAGTTGACTTTTTCCTAATAATTTCTTTCCAAGGCAAATTAGTTGACTTTAAAGATCTAAAAATATAAATTTTTATTTGTTGTTAGTAATAAAGATCTAATTTTTAAGTAAACTATGTTTTTGTTTTGTTTAAAGATTTATTTATTTATTTGAAAGAGAAGTCCAGGTTACATAGAGAGAGGAGAGCAGAGAGAGAGAGAGACCTTCCATCCACTACTTCACTGCCCAATTGGCCGCAACGGCCACAGCTGTGCCAATCCGGAGCTAGGAGCTGCTTCTGGGTCTCCCCCACTGGTGCAGGGGCCTAAGGACTTGGGCCATCTTCTACTACTTTCCTAGGCCATAGCAGAGAGCTGGATCAGAAGTAGAGCAGCTAGGACTCAAACCGGTGCCCATATGTGATGCCGGCACTGTAGGCGGCGGCTTTACCCGCTACACCACAGCACTGGCCCCCAATAAATTGTTTTTGATCATATGTCTATAGACAAATATTAATATTTTACATTAATACTGCTTTTCTTTTGACTATCCAAATTTTATCCCAGAAAGTGGGATAAAGTAAATAACTTAAGAAAGGATTCTGGGCCGGCGCCGCGGCTCAATAGGCTAATCCTCCGCCTTGTAGCGCCGGCACACCGGGTTCTAGTCCTGGTCAGGGCACTGGATTCTGTCCCGGTTGCCCCTCTTCCAGGCCAGCTTTCTGCTGTGGCCCAGGAGTGCAGTGGAGGATGGCCCAAGGCCCTGGGCCCTGCACCTGCATGGGAGACCAGGAAGAAGCACCTGACTCCTGGCTTCGGATCAGTGCGATGCGCCGGCCGCAGCACGCCAGCTGCGGCGGCCATTGGAGGGTGAACCAACGGCAAAAGGAAGACCTTTCTCTCTGTCTCTCTCTCACTGTCCACTCTTCCTGTCAAAAAAAAAAAAAAAAAAGGATTCTGAGTTTTAATGATGATTTACCATTCATTTAGTGAATTGTTACTGAATTATGTGTTAGGTATGATAGCATTATGAAGATGTAAGAGTGGAAAAGCCACTGGATATTTTTTGACAATTGTTTTCTTTTTCAAAAAAAAAAAAAATTAGCTGAGAGAGAAAGAGGCAGACAGAAAGGGAGAGCGCACATATAGTAGTTTACTTCCCAGATGTCTGCAGTGGCCAGGGCTAAGCCAGGGCTGAAACCAGGAGTTAGGAATTCAATCAGGTCTCCTGTGTGAGTAGCAGGAATGCAGTTGAGCCATCACCAGTGCCTCCTGTGGTCTGCAGGAAACTGGAATCAGGAGCAAGAGTTAGGAATCAAACCAAGGTACTCTGCTGTGGAATACAAGTGTCTTTTTTTAAAAAATACACTTAATTGAAAGTCAAAGCATCAGAGAGAGAGATATCTTCCATCTGCTAGTTTACTCCCCCAGTTGGTTGTAACATCCTGGGTTGGGCCAGGCTAATGTCAGGAGTCATGAACTCCATCTGGGTCTTCTACATGGGTGACAGGGGCACAAGCATTTGGGCCATCATCTGGTGCCTTCTCAGGCACATTAGCCGGAAGCTGGATCCAAAGCAGGGTAGCTGGGACCTAAATTGGCACTCTGATACAGAATGCCAGTGTTGCAAGTGGCAGCTTAACCTGCTGTGCCATAATACAGGACCTAATATGGACATCTTAACAAGTGGTATTAACTCTTTGGATAAGCACCTATCCCTGTATTCATTTTCTTTAGGAAAATATTTATACAGAATAATTATATAATTAAATGATAATAAGATACAAGACCACTAATAATAATGATGGCATAAGCTACATGTGCTCTTTTAGAACTGAGAATAGTAATCAATCTTACAGCTTCCACTGAAGAGGTATCAATATTTTCCTTTGGTTATGATGATGTGAGCCCAGCCTTCAGGTATACCAATAAGAACATCCTCAAGTTTAAATTGTTGCAGGAGTATCATTGCTACATATTAATTTTAAAAATTTACTCTTTTAGCAAATACAAGTTTTTGAAATAATTCAGTAGGACCATATATACTTGAGGTTTTAATAAACATTTGATAACTGAATTAGCATTTTACAACCTTCAAGTGTAAAGTTGTTCTTTATCCTAAAAATGATTACTTAGAGTTGTCTTATCACTGATTTTAGTGAACTCATTACATTTTTATTAAGCTTAGTTCCTATCTCAGTCATCTTACATCTCCATGGCTAAAAGTGGTTGGCCCATAGTGACAAATCAGTAAGTGGTCTAAAAATGGATTCTATGGTTTATAGCTAGATCAGTGGAACTTTTTCTTGAACTTTAGTTTTTAGAAACCTGTAGTATACGAAAATGTCAACAATTGTGTCTGAAGCCATGGAATACTCTATTACCTGTCTACTTTAAATTTTTTGTTTTGAGATAATATTCTAGCAAGTTGCTAAAGGAAATGTAAGTCACCAGTCTGCAAGAATGATGTGTTTTTGTTTTTTCTTTCCTAATTTTAAAAGAAATACACATAGATTATTACATTTTTGTGATCATTGTATATATTGTTTTCTTTCTGGATTATTTTTAAAAATTTTTTAAGAAGATTTGTTTTATTTATTTGAAAGACAGAGTAACAGAGAAAGGTAGAGACAGAGAGAGAGAGGTCTTCCATCGCTGGTTCACTCCCCAGATGGCTGCAATGGCTGGAGCTGGGCTGAGCCAGGAGCTGGGAGCGTCTTCCAGGTCTCCCACATGGGTACAAGAGCCCCAAGACTTGGGCCATTCTCTGCCACTTTCCCAGGCACATTAACAGGGAGCTGGATTGGAAGTGGATCAGCCAGAACTCGAACTGGCACCCATATGGGATGCCGGCTGCGTCTTTAACCCGCTGTGCCACAACAATGGCCCTTTATTACTATTCATACTGTACTTACTATACGTAATTATCATTTCAGAATTGTTGTCATACTTATTTAAAACTAGGCCAGTTTTAGTTTTTGACTCTTAATTTAACAGGTATAAAAGATTTAGGGGATTTGTTCTTTATTTTCATTTTGCAAGGTCTACAAGGAGACTATTTTATGATGAAGAAGCATCAAGGATATAAATTATATACTCTTCTTAAAAATTTTTTTTATTTATTTATTTGAAAGAGTTGCAGAGAGGCAGAGAGAAAGAGAAAGAGACTTTTATCCACAGGTTCACTCCCCAGATAACCACAACAGCCAGAGCTGCGCCAATCTGAAGTCAGGAGCCAGGAACTTCTGGGTCTCCCACGTAGGTGCTGGGGCCCAAGGACTCTGGCCATCTTCTACTGCTTTCCCAGGCCGTAGCAGAGAGCTGGATGGGAAGAGTAGCAGCCAGGACTCGAACCAGCACCCATATGGAATGCCCACACTACAGGTGGCAGCTTTATCTGCCATGCCACAGCGCTGGCCACTAAATTTTACACTCTTTACCAAAATAATATGCCATATTCATCAGAATTATAGAATATATGTAAAACTCAGAAATATTACATAGTGGATAATTCTTTTCAATTATGTGCTATACCTAAATAGTTTGTACTCTGAAAACCTTTAAGGGAGAAATATAGCAGTTGTTGATGTATTGATTAGTATCTGTATGTTTTATGAATGGTAGATACTGCATATATATGTATCAGCTGATGAAAGAAGATAACTTTTGGTATCTTACATATATCAGATTATTTTTCCAATTTCAAATCACTTAATGATTTTTTTTTCTAATTTTAAAGGTTTATTTATTTGAAAGGCAGAGCAGTGGAGGGAGAGAGAGAGATACAGGGAGATCTTGCATCTTCTGGTTCACTCCCCAGATGGTCACAATAGCCAGGGGGTGGGCCAGGCTGAGGCTAAGAAATACATCTAAGTCTCCCACATGGGTGATAGGGCATAAGTTCTTGGGCCATCTTCTGCCTTCCCAGGTGCATTAGCAGGGAGCTGGGTCGGAAGTGGAGAAGATGAGCCTTGAACCTGTGTTCCAGTATGGGATGCTGGAGTCACAAGCGGCAGCTTACCTCAGTTCTCCACAATGCCATTTCCACTTAAGAATTCTTGAAGTGTTAAATGAATAAGCATTATTTTTTAAAGAAAATGGAAGGCCGGAGCCATGGCTCACTAGGCTAATCCTCCACCTCCGGCATCGGCATTCCAGGTTCTAGTACCGGTTGGGGCGCCGGTTCTGTCCCGGTTGCTCCTCTTCCAGTCCAGCACTCTTCTGTGGCCTGGGAGTGCAGTGGAGGATGACCCAAGTGCTTGGGCCCTGCACCCGCATGGGCGACCAGGAGGAAGCACCTGGCTCCTGGCTTCAGATCTGTGCAGTGCGCCAGCCATAGTGGCCATTTGAGGGGTGAACCAACGGAAAAGGAAGACCTTTCTCTCTCTCTCTCTCTAACTCTGCCTGTCAAAAAAAAAAAAAAAAAAAAATTCGAAATCGTTCGAAACCTTTTGGTTTGGACCTTGCAAATTTGTTGAAGGCAGGGCTTTTTAAAAAAAACTTTAGCTCTTTGTCAGTGTTCATAGTTCCACATAAAATTAGATCCTCTGTGTGATAACATCAAAGACATGCCTAAAAGGTACTTATTTTTTTTTTAAAGGAGTAGGATCCACTTGGAGAAACTGGTATAAGAGGCTATTTAAAAGACATCAAACATGGACTTGTCTGGACATTGTAGGTTTTGAAATGTACATAGGAATCAAAATTGACTCATTACTTTTAAAGCATGTCAGTAAAAAATGAGAGAAATGTTATGAGTGGTAGTACTTGGTATATAATTCTTACTTAGATAACTAAGGAAATCTACCTGTAGAAACTTACATGCATCTGAATATCCTGATTTATATGTTTAGAGGATATTTTTGTCTTATTTAACCAAAATGTAACAAAATTAAAGCCAGAGTATGCCCTATATAAAACAGTATGTGCATTGATCACAATATAATAAGTTACATGAATTTCTTTAAAACCACAAAAGAATAAACAAAATCTTCCAACATCTCTTGAAACCAATGATATGCACACCAGATTACTTTGGGGGAAAAATTCTGGAGACATTTGTTACTGAGTTTATAGGCTTATTTTAAGGTCTGTTGTATCCAATTCATGATCATTCTCATGTCCTATGTTACTACTGTTGTGGTTAATATTAATTGTTATAGATAGTATATAATCTTTATGCTTTGAATTCAGACCTAAGATCATTTTATTAGAATTTAATAGGAATTTCAGAATTCTTTAATTTTCAAGAGTCTTAAATGTATTCGGATACAGTTTTTTTGCCTTTTAAAATCTCTTTTAGTGTCATGTTTAGTAAAAGCACAGGTTATGAAGCTGAATTTAGAATATTTACTTTTTAGAATGCCACTAATTTAATAAGAGGTCTTCTGTCCATGGCCATTTCTATCATCAATATTTAATGTATTTTCCACATCCGATAAATGTGATAATCACTTTAGTAAAGAAATAAGCAGACTTTGGGGTACGAAATTAAGACTCCTTTGAATAAATAGGAAAGTGTGGAGGCTCTAATGTGACAGGAGAAACATTTCTTGGTTCAGTTTTGGATTACTCTATTTTCTCAGATATGTAATTAAAATCTCAAAAAGAAGACATTAGCATAAGACTATAAAATTTACAATGAAAGGTATTGTATATAATCTTAATCTATAACTTAAGTGCCTTACTCATTATTAGGAATGCTGTCAGTAATGCTTTCATCTGTTTTTATTTGTATTTGCATCTCTCAATTTTTAAAATTTCTTCATTTTAAGATAATTGAATCTGAAGCAAAGTGAATGTAATGCCTTAAATATCAGTGCATCATAAACAGACAAGAATTTTCACTTTGAAATTGAAATTACTTCTTAGGCGATTATATAAATACTAGTAATAGTATTTTTAGTATGAGTTAAATTGCTTGATCTAGATATAAAGTCACCGGTTTTCAAAAAAGTACTATTAAGCTTATTTATAATTCAAAACCATAAGTAACCTTTTTTAAAGTGACCATATATAAATTAAAAACATGATTCTGTGTAGAAACTAAATGAGTTAACATAGCAGTGATTTTTGGTTTTGTGTAACATCAAATCATTGCCTCATTTCTGAGCTCTTGAATCTAGTGTGTTATAGCTACATGTATAGGCCATTGATTGTTTCATTACTCCAAAATCATATCTGAGTAGATGTAGGGTTAATTGTATTACAGTACTTGATCTTTTGAGCTCTGTTTCCTCAATAGGTGTCTCAGGTTGCCTGTGTTAAAATCCCAAATACTTTGTTGAACAGACTACCTGTTCATACAGGAGCTACATTGTTGTATAGCCTCATTCCTTCCGATGGGTGTGGAACAGGATTAAAGCACACTTTATAGGGGTTCTAATTGTAGATGCCTAATTGACTTGATGAATAGCAGATGCTAAAATTTAAACACACACATATGCATACATAATACCTGTTTCAGGACTGATCTGCATGACAGAACAAATATCTCACAGGTGTTGAATGCTTGTAAGATAAAAGAGTAGTCTTTCCTTGTTTCCCAAGAATTTTCTTCTGAAGTTTATATGGATTTTCTGTCTCATTGTTTCTTTTCTTTAAGTGGCTTATGGCAAGAATCCATTTCATCTTTGGCTGCACTTTTTACTTCTGAATGCAGACTTGAGTTTTCGAAGTCAGCCAAAACTAAAAACAGCAAAACCTGTCAACAAGTAAATTTTCACACATTTTGGGAAGGAAAGAGGAAAGAAAAAAAACTGCTGACTCTACTCTCTGGCCTAATAGGAAGACAATTTCTTCCTTTCTTAATTCTTCAAGAATAGTTTAATGCATTACTCTGAGTACTTACAAGGTCTCATGAAGTTGTCATCATCATATGAAAGAGAAGTGTCTCAGGCTGGGAATTTGACAGATGGAAATTGATTTTTTAAAATCAATCATGTTAGTTTTTAACTCAATGTTTAACAATTTCCCAAATTTCTTAGGGAAAATAGTTTTCCATAATTTAAAAAATCTTGAGGCTGGCCCTGTAGTGTAGTAGGTTAAACCTCTGCATGCAGCGCCCTCATCCCACATGGGCACTGGTTCGTGTCCCAGCTGCTCCTCTTCCTATCCTTCTCCCTGCTAATGGCTGGGAAAGCAGCACCAGATGGCCCAAATACTTGGGCCCCTGTACCCACGTTGGGTACCTGGAAGAAGCTCCTGGCTCCTGGCTTTGGAACTGCCCAGCTCCGACCATAGTGGCCATTTGGGGAATGAACCAGTGGATGGAAAACCTTTATCTCTGTCTCCCTTTCTCTATAACTCTGCCTCTCAAATAAAAGAAATAAAATCTTTTAAAAAATAATTTTATTTTGAGTTAATAGTAGACTCATATATGTAGTTGTAAGAAGTAGTACATGGGGCCAGCACTTTGGCATAGCCAATAAAGCCACCACTTGCAATGCTGGCATCCCATATGGGTGCTGATCAGGAAGCTCCTGACTCCTGGCTTCAGATTGGCCCAGCTCCATTGTTGCAGCCAGTTGGGGAGTGAACCAGCAGATTGACGATTCTCTCTCTCTCTAACTCTGCCTTTCAAATGAATAAGTAAATCTTAAATTAAAAAAAAATAGTATAAAGAGGGAAAGAGGGTGATACACATGCAAGAAGAAAAGAATAGTACAAAGAATTCTCATGTATCCACTACTCAGTTCTTCCCAGTGGGAACATCTTTTATAAGGGTATTTCAAAACATTTGTGGTTAAATGGGAATTAAAAAATAGCTATTTTGCTGCAAAACACTTTTGAGCTCCATGAATAATACACAGTTCACTTTTGTCATAATATACTTTTTCCATTAACTTTGAGAACTCATGTGCATGGATTTCAGAATCTTTTGAACCGAACTTTAAATTCCATTTTTCCTTGGACCTTTTGAAGTATCCTCATATAAGTACAGTAAATTATCACAACTAAGAAAGTGATATTGGTGCTATCTACCAGCCTTATAAAGATTCCACCAAGTTGGTTTTTTTTTTTTTTTTTAACATTCAATTTATTTATTTGAAAGGCAAAATTGGAGAGAGAGAAAAAGAGAATCTTCTGTCTACTGGTTTACTCCCCAAGTGGCTGCAGTAGCCACGGCTAGGCCAAGCCAAAGGCAAGAGCCTGGAACTCCATCCAGTTCTCCCAAGTATTAGACTATTTTCTACTGCTTTCCCAGACACATTAACAGGGAGCTGGATCAAAAGTGGAGCACCCAGGACTTGAACTGGCACTGATACGGGATGCCAGCAAAGCAAATGGTGACTTAAGACTGGGCAGCGACACTGGCCCTGATTTTACACGTACTCACTTGTGTGTGTGGTTTGCAGCTTATGCTCATTTGTGCATGTGTGTATATTTCGTTCTATTCAGTAATCACATGTAGATTCCTATAACTACCACCGGGGATCCCTCATGTCACTCATTTAAATCTCCAGATTTACCCCTCCAACCTCTGGCCTCCTATAATCTTTTCTGCATCTCTATATAATTTTCTCATTTAAAGAATGTTAAGCAGTGGTAAGCACTGTGGCACACTGGTACAATGGGTTAAGCCACTACTTGGGATGCCCACATCCCATATTGGAGCTCAGTTTGAGTCTCAGTGACTCCGGTTTCAGTCCAACACTTGCTAATAGTCCTGGGAAGCAGGGGATGGTGGCTCAAGTGCTCGAGGTACCCCTCTCATATGGGAGACCCAAATCAATTTCCTGGTTCCTAGCTTCGGCCTGATGTAGCCCTAGCTCTCTGGACATCTGTGGGCTGAACCAGCAGATAACAAATTGATCTCTGTTTCTGTTTCTCAAGTAAGTCCTTAAAAAATATCAAGAGTCTTCTAAATGTTCATGAAAAATATTTTTATTAAAAATATTGTTCATGGGGCTAGCATTGTTGTACATTACCGCCTGTGATACTGGCATCCTATATGAATGCTGGTTTGAGCACTGGCTACTCCACTTCCCTGCTCATGCATCTGGGAAAGAAGCAGAGGATGGTTCAAGTTCTTGGGCCCCTGCCACCCACACCAGAACCCAGATGGAATTCCAGACTCCTAGCGTTGGCATGGCCCTGCCCCCATCATTATGGCCATTTGGGGAGTGAGCCAGGAGTTGGAATATCTCTTTCTTTCTCTCTGCCTTTCAAATAATAAGTAAATACTTTGAAAAAAAAAGTTTTTTAAATTATGCATGGATTTCAGCTTTTCGGGCACCAAAATAGACTTATCTTTTAAGTCAATTTTTCCAGTAATTTTTTGAGGTACTCTTATACATACAGCAGATATGTTGACATAAAAACACTACTGTCCTTTGTTAAGTACTTTTCTGTAAGCAGTTGTGCTTCTAGTCTAGGACTTCCTGCCACAATCTAGTTTAATCCCTTAAGACTTGAGCTTATATAAGTACTGTTGCTCTTAGCAGATACATAGGCTGTGTCAGAACATAGACCTTCATTTACAGTGAACTTCTAATTACATGCTTTCCTCTGGTATTAGAAAGGAAATAACTCACTTTAGGTGGGGAAAGCTTCATTCTACTTGGCTATCATATAATACAGTAAAAGCAATAGTGTTGTACATATTTTGTGACCTTAGGGTACAAGTCAGGGGAATATACTCTACAAACAAATGGGACCTGGTTATTATTCAGAGGCCAGATTTAATACTGTAGAATTTGATTCATAAGTGCATTTAGATAACTGCTTTAGAAATAGTGAAATGTACAAATAAAATAATACAGTTTTTTCTTTTTATTTTTCAGGTTTACAAGTAAAAGTAACTAAACTGAAAAAGGAACGAATTTTGTAAGTATTAGTGTGTAATTCTGACTGATGTCTTATTTATAAAGTGATACTGGTGTCCTATCTAAACTCATTGTCTTATTTATAAAGAAATCAGCTTTCCTTGGTGTGAGCCTTGGATTATTGCCATTGTTCTCAAAATCTAAAGCAAAAAGAATATCTTTGTATTTTTAATTACATCTTTAATAATTGCATGTATTTATTTGTATTTTAATACATATAAAATATTTTTCAAGATGAGAACTTATCTGTTAATTCATATTATTATTATTATTAATTTATTTGAAAGCTAGAGAGGTAGACAGATCTTCCATCCACTGGTTCACTTCCCAGATACCCATAACAGTCAGGGCTGAACCAGGCCAAAGATAGGAGCCAGAGCTCAATCTGGGTCTCCTGTGTGGGTGTCACAGACCCAACTACTTGAGCCATCACCAACTGCATATAACAGGGTACACATTACAGGAAACTGGAATTAGCAGAGCAGAGACTTCAGCCCAAGCACTCTGATGTGAGATGTGGGCATCCCAAGTGGCATTGTAACTTGTAAGCCAAATGCCTGCCCCTCATTCTCATGTGTCTAACAACAGCGTTCTTTTCTCAGCTGTGTTAACACCTGGGATTCACAATAGTACCGGGAGGAGGGGAGAAGGTGAAAAGGGGAGGAAGGAAGGCGGGGGGGGGGATCTGTGTTACTGTACAAATGTTACTACCTTTGCTTCATGGCATAGACATGTAGGCTAGAAAGCTGGAGTTTCTGCTCACCCGTTAGCACATGCTTACTTGTTTTCTATGTTGTTATCTGAAAATGAAAATTGGGAAAATCTTCACACCCAGAAAGTCATATTTGGAAGTAGACTTAGATTCAGAAACATAGAATCATAAATTCTAAAATATTTTAATTAAAATTTAATTAATTTTTGATTCTTATCATTTACCAACACTTGTAAATGTTTTGCATTGTTTAAAGTATCTGTGTTCCTACCTTAAATATGTCATTTTAAACTCCCTTGGCCACAAAATTACTTTTTCCTTGGTAAAACTGTGTTTAGTTCCCACAATTGAGAGATGTTTCTTTACTTACAGAGGAAATTAAATAAGTCTTTTCTGAGTAGTAACTCTAGCATGTATATCTTATTAGTAGTATTAATTTTTCTTCTGAAAAACAAGAATAACGAGAAGTATGCTTTCACAGTAAGTATACTTTCACAAGCATACTTTCACATTGAAAGCCCCAAGTAGGGACATTCCCGGATTGTTTAATCAGTAACCCAGATCCTCAAAGACTCAGATTCTTTTCTCTGTCTCTTCTCTGCCATTATTAGTGTTCCACTTGCCCCTTAGTCTTTGTTTTCTTTAAAGATTTATTTTATTTATTTGAAAGAGTAACACAGAGAAGTACACACACATACACACACAGAGGTCCTCCATCCTTTGGTTCACTCCCCAGATGGATTCAACAGCTGGAGCTGAGCCAGTCCGAAGTCAGGAGACAGGAGCTTCTTCCGGGTTTCCCACACGGGTGCAGGGGCCAAAGCATTTGGACCATTTTCTCCCGCTTTCCCAGGCCATAGGAGAGAGCTGGATCAGAAGTAGAGCAGCCAGACTCTAAGCGATGCCCATATGGGATGCCAGCACTGCAGGCTGGGTCTTTAACCTGCTGTGCCACGGCACCAGCCCCACCATTAGTCTTGACTCACTGCAAAACGGTGAGATGACCGTCATAATTATAATCAAAACTTGCAGAACATCTATGTGCCCCCCCCCTTTTAAAGATCTATTTATTTATTTATTTGAAAGAGTTATAGAGTAGAGAAGGAGAGATAGAAATCTTCGATCTGCTGGTTTACTCACCAGACCGCCACAGTTGCCAGGGCTGGGCCAGGTCGAAGCCAGGAGCCAGGAGTTTCATCCAGATCTCCCACATGGGCCCAAGCATCTTCCACTGTTTTCCCAGGCGTATTGGCATGCAGCTGGATGGGAAGTGGAGCAGTCTGGACACAAACCAGCACTGATATGGGATTCCAACACTTCAGACAGCGGCTTAACCCACTACACCACAGTGCCAGTCTCACATGTGTCCTTTTTAATTACAGCAGTTTACCAGAAGCATCAGCCAGCATCCTTCCTCTAACTTCTGACCATAATTTTTTGGTAATATCTAAACAATATCTGCAAAGGAATCAGTATTTTTTTGGCTCAGATTAATAAAGATTCCTGCACTACTTTATATATGTATTCTAGAATTGAACAAATAAATATTTTCTGTAATGAGCACCAAGATTCTCACTGTCAGGAGAAAGGTGTTACAAATACTGAAAGGGAGAAAGCTGGAATGAACCCCATGCTGTTGAGTAGGAATTAGAGTTCCCAGTATGCACTTCTTTTTAATATAAGAAACATTAAATCACTAAACAGATTTAAAAGAATACAGAGATATGTTCATGTGTGTCAGGACATCCACATATTTCATAGGCTTGGTATGTTGAAAGGTATTAGAAGCGATGGCACTCCAGTAACTCAAATGTTGGTTTCTTAACAGTGTTCTCTAGTAAGAGGAGTCAAGGTTTTTTGGAGAAATGGCTTATTTTAGGATTAGGGCATGCAAAGTAGTTACAAGATAAGTTGGAAAACTGGAGCCAGAAAATAAGGAAATGCTCAAAAAGGGAGTGTATTTAAAGGATACAGAAGGCAACTTGGGAAAAAATTCCCAACTTCATAATCTAGGACAACTTGAGTAATGAAGTCATGCTGATAATGTTCTGCTAGTTGTGGAATGAAGGGACAGCTCTTCCTTATTAGAATTTCAGTAGTTAAATGTAGGAAGAATGCCAGTGGAAAATCACCATTTGGCAAAGATCACAACATTAACTGTTAAAAGCAAGAATCAACAATGGAGGCTAAAAAAAAGGATGACATTATGAGAAATAATATTTGCAAATTTTATAAATTATTCAGAGTTTATCCCCCACAAGATACATTATTAATTACAAAGGGAAAAACTGTAATACTTTAGCAGAGAAGCCTGGCAGACTGAGTCTTAATAAATTGAAGTTAACATTTACCTCATGACATGGTATAATAAAAAGTGTACAACATCACTTCTGTTGTAGTCTTATCAAAAATGCATAGCTTGAATTTTATTATGGGAAAACATCAAACAAACACAAACTGGAGACAGTCAGCAAAATAACTAAAAAATGCTTTCAAAGGTGTCAGGGTTATGAAAGACAAAGAAGACTGGAGAGACCATTCCAGAATGGAGGAGACATGATAGTTAAATGCAATGTTGTATCATGGGCCAGAGAAACTATATTAGAGGAGCAGTTGACAGAGTTTTTTTTTTTAAATAAGGTCTGTAGATCAGTTAGTACTATTTATCAATGTTAATTTATTGATTTTGATAATTAAACTGTAATGCCAAGTGTTAATATTTTGAGAAGCTGAGTGGTAGGTATACAAGTACTCTGTGTTCTATATTTGTATCTTATTTGTAAGTCTGAAATTACTTCCAAAATGAAACATTAAAAAAGAATACCTTCTCTCAAAGCTACTGCTGTATGTTGAAGAAAATGAACATTGATTTTAGGAAGGAATAGAAAGGAAATGACTCTTGGGTAGGCAGCCAAAACTGTTGCTGTAGTTAGGTCCTAGTACTGTGGCTCAGGGAGTACTAGCAAGTAGAACTGTTGGCGTGATTTCCTTAGATAGCATAAATTTTGTTTGCTCTGGTAGCAATAGAGATTTCAAAAAATTCTCAGCCTTTCAATACACTTTAATATTTCCTTTTGTTTATGCAAGAATCATCTGAATTACAGAAAAAAAGACTTTATGTACAAGTATGTAAATTCTCCCTATAATAAAAATGACTCCAAAAATAAATGTAATGAAATTGCATTGGTTTGGGTCAGCATTATAGCATACCAGGTAAAGCTGCCGCCTACAGCACCAGCATCCCATATGGGCACCAGTTCATGGCCTGGTTGCACCACTTCTGATCCAGCTTCCTGCTAATGGCCTAGGGAAAGCAGCAGAAGATGGCCTAAAGTGCTTGAACCCCTACCCATGTGGGAGATCTGAAAGAAGCCCATGGCTCCTGGCTTTAACCTAGCCCAGCCCTGGCCATTACAGCCATCTGGGAAGTGAGCCTTCAGAGGGAGATTCTCTCCCCATCTCTCCCTCTCTCTGTGTAACTATAACTTTCAAATAAATAAATATATCTTTAAAAGAGAGAGAAAGAGAGAAATTGCATTGGTTGAATGAGGAAATAAGATCATTTTCTTGGTTAATAGGTAAAATTTCACTTTTTTTTGTTCACTTGAAATCAAATAGGGAAATACCTTGTTTTACTCTGGAATAAGCAGATTTTCTTCGATGGGGAAAGTGTTTTCTTTGAGTGATTTGAGATTTGAAGTTAAGAAATTGCCATATTGTTTTCGACTTCATTGTTCAGATAAACCTGCTAGTGATGGTTTATACAAGCACTGTTAATCAGAAGACAAATACTGTCACTGACTTGGTAGGGTGACTTAATCAACATACCAAACAAAATAGCTAAATTGTGTGTTGGAGTTATCTTGTGAATCTCCCTTTATATATAGCAATGCTTTATAGGAGTTCTTTTTTTTTTGTTTAAAGATTTATTTTATGTATTTGAAAGATAGAGTTACAGAGAGAGGTAGAGACAGAGAGGTCTACTGTCTGCTGGTTCACTCCCCAGATGGCTGCAATGGCTGGAGCTGTGCCGATCCGAACCCAGGAGCCAAGAGCTTCTGGGTCTCCCATGTGGGTGCAGGGGCCCAAGTGCTTGGGCCATCTTCCACTGCTTTCCCAGGCAATAGCAGAGAGTTGGATCGGAAGAGGAGCAGCCGGGACTAGAACAGGAGCCTATATAGGATGCCAGCACTTCAGGCCAGGGCTTTAACCTGCTGCGCCACAGTGCCGACCCCATAGGAGTTCTTTCTAACACCAAAGGTTTGATGTTTCAGAGTTGCTTAGTGGTTAGTGTGCTCCTTATACTATACCTTGGCTCAGTATTAAATTTAATGATCTTGTAAATGCTGGATTACCAACCACTGATTAGAGTGACTCCCCTAAAGGAGAAGTCAAATGCTGCTCACTTTTTTTTTTTTTTTTTTTTTTTTTTGACAGGCAGAGTTAGTGAGAGAGAGAGAGAAAAAGGTCTTCCTTCCATTGGTTCATCCCCCAAATGGCCACTACAGCCGGTGTGCTGTGCCGATCCGAAGCTAGGAGCCAGGTGCTTCCTCCTGGTCTCCCATGTGGGTGCAGGGCCCAAGGACCTGGGCCATCCTCCACTGCCTTCCCAGGCCACAGCTGCTCACTTTTTAAGAAGCAGTACTAAAACCCAGAAATTATTGTGTTTGCCATTTGACTATATAGTTTAAAGCCAAATTCACTAAATGTTCTTGAAGAAAATTGATTTTATTAAAATGGATCCCTCACATAAGGCTAATAATTTTAAGTATTACTATTTTAATGGTAGTGTATATCCATAAAATTCATTTTATCTTAGCTTGAATCAGAATCATTTCCCTGAAGATTAAGTAATTTAGAAATGATCTAGATTTGCTCTTTTTATACCCAATGTTTTATATAAAATGTATTACTCTACAACTATACCATGCGAAAAAGGTAAAATCCAGTTAAAAAAGGTAAAATTTGTAGATGAATGTTGAATAATTACTTTCTCAGAAGTAGTAGTAGGCTTAGCCTACTATACCACAGCACTGGCCCCAGGTTGAATGTTTTTAAAGCACAGTAAGTTGCTAAGTTCCCTTTTATTTCACTATTCCTGTTTTACTACATAGTGGAACCAGGAAATTGGGCTTACCTATATCACCATAATCTCCATTTCCCAGTAAATTTTACAGTATACAGTTAGGATGCAGTAACAGTTATGATGTTGTATCTCCATGTTTTTAGAATAGGTGTATTTGTAAGATATCCCAGTCCTTAGGAATTCTCAACTGGAAGGAGCAGTTTAGTAACTGGGTTGTGTGTGTGTATGTAAACTATCACAGTCCTTAGGAATTCCCACCTGGAAAAAGAAGTTATAAAAGGAATCAGTAACTATACTATTTGTTCAACACTTACTTGTTTCAGATTTGTATTCTGATGTATTTTACAAGTTGTCTGTGTACATAACTAATGTTTTTTCATGAATTCATTTGACTGTTGAATATTGTGAGATTATTTAGAAAGTTATCCTTGAGTCTGGTCTGCCAGATCCTTTTATTTTTATTTTTATAAGATGTCTTTATTTGTTTATTTGAAAGGCAGAGTGACAGAGAAAAGAGACAGAACAAGAATAAGGGGTGTGGGCTGATATTGTGGCACAGCAGGTTAAGCTGTGATGACAGCATCACATATGGTGGGTGCACGTTTGAGGCCTGGCTCCTCTGGTGTGGATTCAGCTCTTTGCTAATGAGCACAAACCAGCACTATGATATGGAATATGAGTGTTGAATATGGCGGTTTAACCTGATGTGCCACAGCATTCAGCCTCTGCCAGATTGTTTTCACCTGTTTAATCAGTGATCACAGATAACATATACCAATCAGTATCCATTATTTATCAACTGTTTTGACTGTCACTGGTCAGGTTTTTTTTGTTTGTTTGTTTGTTTTGACAGGCAGAGTTAGAGAGAAAGGTCTTCCTTTTTCCATTGGTTCACCCCACAAGTGGCGCTACAGCCGGCGCGTTGTAGCCAGCGCATTGCGCCTATCCGAAGCCAGGAGCCAGGTGCTTTTCCTGGTCTTCCATGTGGGTGCAGGGCCCAAGGACCTGGGCCATCTTCCACTGCACTTCTGGGCACAGCAGAGAGCTGGACTGGAAGAGGAGCAACCGGGACAGAATCTTGTGCCCCAACCGGGACTAGAACCCCGGGTGCTGGCGCCACAGGTGGAGGATTAGCCTAGTGAGCCACGGTGCCGGCCTGTCTTACTGGTCAGTTAATGAATCTGATCATTCTGTTTATATCAGCCTTACTTAAAGAAAAATAATCCTTATATTTTCTACTGAGGATATAACAAAGGTGATATCTACCAAATTCAACCATCCAAGTACTTAGTAAGTATTTAGTACTTGGTAGTACTTACTAAGAAAATTCACTTATTAGTGACTAAGAAATTTAGCAATTCTGAAGTATGGCCTAATCCCCTACAAATAAAACCTTGTTTTCTTTTATATTATTTTTTAAATTAAGGGGTTTAAAGAATTTAAAAAAAAATCGTGCATTTGTGCAGGACTGTTTTCATATCTTTGATTTCTTATTATTAATTGGGTAGTAAATAAATGAGTAAAGGTGGGGCCAGCAGTGTGGCTCAGTAGGTTAATCCGCTGCCTGTAGCACTGGCATCTCATATGGGTACCAGTTCAAGTCCCATCCACTCCACTTCTGATGCCTCTCTGTTAATGGCCTGGGAAAGCAGTAAAAGATAGCCCAAATGCTCGGGCCCCTGCACTCACGTAGGATACCTGGAAGAAGGTCTTGGTTCCTGGCTTCCGAACTGCCCAGCTCTGGCCATTGTGGCCTCTGGGGAGTGAACCAGTGGATGGAAGATACTCTCTGTCCCTCTCTCTGTAACTCTGCCTCTCAAATAAATGAATAAATCTTAAAAAAAGTATGTATGTGTGTGTGTGTATATATATATATATATGTATACTAATGCCTTTTTTAAAAACTGAGTAAAGATACCTTATTTACATGAACAATTGACCAAAAAAAAAAAAAAAAAGTAATGTAACAGTAAGCATACATTTTGAAGTTCATTTTGACAAAGTTGATTTTTTTGGCCGACCCAGAATCTACTCCTTCCTGTGTGTCCCAGCATCATATACTGAATGCCTGGCACTTAACAGTAGTACTTCCATTATACATAAAAGCACTGCAGAGCAAATTCTAGTGTGATTTTCACTCTGATTAACAAGATATTCAAACCTCACTTTTTAAGTTGCTGTATTTTGATGGAAGAAATCCATGATATATAAGTGGTAAGACCAAACTTTGAAGTTCTGATTAGAGTATTACCCTTTTAGAGTATTTTTACCTAGAAAACTTCTATATTTCTTGACCTTTAGAGATGCACAAAGACTGGAAGAGTTCTTCACCAAAAATCAACAGCTGAGAGAGCAACAGAAAGTCCTTCAGGAAACCATTAAAGTTTTAGAAGATCGGTGAGTCTGGTTCTTGGGTCTTGAGTAAGAGGTGTTTTTCCCCTCAATAGTAATCACTATATAATCAGCTCTGGGATTAAAAGTGATCTTGTAACACCTGCCCCTTCATAGATACTATTTAAAAAAAAGATTTACTTGTTCATTTATTTCAACAACAGAGCAACAGAGACAGAAAAAGAGATATTCCACCTACTGGTTCACTTTCTCATGCTTGCAATAGCCAGGGCTGGGCCAGTAACCAAAAACTCCATCCTGATCTCCCACATGGGTAGCAGGGACCTGAGTACTTGGGCCATCATCTGCTGCAGTTCCTGGATGCATTAGCAGGAATATGGATTGGAAACAGAGTAGCCAGGACACAAACTGGCACTCCAACATGAGGTGTGGGCACCACAGTGCTGGCCCCCATATATATTATTAAGAGAGGCAGCTGAGAGGAAAAACTGGAGGTAATACAGAAGTTAGGGAATTTTGCTTCATTTTATAACTGTCTAACCAGTGACATTTTAAAACTCCTCCTACATTTGAAGTTTTTATTTTAGTTCTTGTGTTTGACCATTGAACCTTTGTTTGTATTTAGGTCTTGTTTTCATGGTCCTTTACCTCTCAGTTATGTCCCTGAACTATATTAGAGGAAGCTACTGATGTTTTTACCCTTCCCTGAATCACTGTTCCTCTGCCCTGAATCAGTGGAGCCTTTACAGTATGACTGTTGTGAAGGGTGATGATAGTTACATTCTATATTTTTTCTTTTTCTTAGATTTTATGTATTTATTTGAGAGAGAGAGAGAAAGAGAGTTAAAGGCAGAGGCAGAGAGAAAGGTCTTCCATCTGCTGGTTCACTCCCCAAATCGCCACAAAGGCCGGAGCTGGGCTGATCCGAAGCCAGAAGCCAGGAACTTCTTCTGGGTCTCCCATACGGGTACAGGGGCCCAAGGACTTGGGCCATCTTCCACTGCTTTCCCAGGCCATAGCAGAGAGCTGAATCGGAAGAGGAGCAGCCGGGACACGAACCAGCGCCTATGTGGGATGCCAGCATGGCAGTTGGAGGCTTAGCTACTGCGCCACAGCACTGGCCCCATTACATTCTTTTTTGTTACAAGATTTCAGTCTTTTGTATTTTAAGTTAATTGTAGACTTTGTAAAATAGTAAACAGTGTGTTTGCTCTTATTTTAATCAACTGTGTAAGTATTCACTGTGGAGTAAGGATTACATTTCTTTCTCTATTGTGTCCATGTTTTGACTTCTCTGGCCACTGAAGGACAGTGTTTCTATTTTCCAGGTCAAATACATTCTTTTCTACTTCCTCCTCAGGCAGTTGCTTAAATCAGCCCATAATTATAACAACTTATTGTTTTGTTTTTCCTAGTATTTCTGACTACCTTTTAAAATACTGAGACAAGAACTATATTTTCCTTACTACATTATATTTTTTTAAAAATATTTATTTATTTGTTTGAAAGTTAAACAGAGAGAGAAGGAAAGGCAGAGAGAGAGGTCTTCCATCCTCTGGTTCACTTCCGTCGCTGGTTCACTCCCTAATTGGCCATAACAACCAGAGCTATACCAATCCAAAGCAAGGAGCCAGGAGCTTCATCCGGATCTTCCGATGCAGTTGCAGGGGCCCAAGGACTTGGGCCATCCTCTACTGCTTTCCCAGACCATAATAGAGAGTCAGAAATAGAGCAGCTGGGACTTGAACCGGTGCCCACTGGGGATGCCAGGCACTGCGGGCAGCGGCTTTACCGGCTACGCCACAGCGCCGACCCCTCCTTACTACATTATTAATATTACTTAATGTTTTAATTATTCTACCATTATTATCTTTTTTTGTTGTAATTCTTTTTTTTCTTGGACATATAACTTCTTGGGCTGAAAAACTTTCAATACTAATTTGGACCATTCTGAATTTTCCTTCATTGGCTCTCTGCATTAATTCCATTATTTCTTTTACCTTATTTTAGACAGTTAACATTTATGGAACTCCTGCATTGTGCTAGGCACTGTTTTATTCCTTGAGGATACACTAGTTAACATGGTCAATAAAACCTGGACCTGTTTTACCTTTCTTTTTTTTTTTTTTTTTTTCATGCTCATTCTGTTATAACTCACTCTCAAGTGCCTGCTGAGAATGAGCAAACAGGAAGTAAATTTTCAGAGTTCTTGTACGCCTGACAGTGATTGTATTTGATGATTGCATGTAGTTGGTATTTTGGCTGTAAATTTCTGGGATCAAAATAGTTTTCCCTCAAAACTCTAAAGGCTTTTTCTCATTGTCTGTTAGTATTCTAGTTCTGGTAAGATGTCATGTCATTCTAATTTTCATTCCACTATAGGTAACAGATATTTTTTACCTTTCTGGAATTTAAGATGTTTTTATCCATAATGTGTGTGTGTGTGTGTGTGTGTGTGTGTGTGTATGTGTTTGTTTCCTTCATTGTGTTACACACTTAACCCACTAACCTGCAGACTGTTGTTTCCTAAAGTCTGACAATTTGTTTCCTTTTACTGTGTCTCTTCCTTTTTTTGTGGTCTCCTTCTGGAGTACTTAGTCATAAATTGATTCTCTGTTATCTTTTCTCTCATTTTCTGTTTATTTTCTTCCATGTTCTGAGAGACTTCCTGTTTTCCAACGCTGCCTGTTGGAGTTATTTTGATAATCTCATGTTTAATGTTAAAGAAATTTGATATTGTGTGTATGTGTGTCCCAAAATATAAATTGTTGAGTTACTCGTCCTTTATATAATATAAAATACCCATGAGTGTGCCTTATACAAGTATGTTCATTGATGACTGAACATGAACTGTGCTGTCATGAATGACATAATTTTTCAAAATTGTAAGTAGGAACAGTTCTGACAAAGTAGTCATATTTGTTTAACAATCAGAGTTTAACTAGTTTAATCAAAGCACCTATTTTAACTTTTAAAATTATTTTGTATGTGTGATCAGTAGTCAGCAAGAAATACAGATAAATGAATGATAAAAAGGAAATGATTATGTAGCTAGAGGATCAGCATCCATATCAGATACCTGTTGGTCTTCTGTTAACTCTTCTCTTAGCTCTGAGTTTAAGCCAAAATCACCTGCATTCTTAGAGTATAGGAGAGAATGTATTGGCATGATCATTTCTTTAAACATACTTCTGGTACATGTCACATTGTTTTTAGGTTTGTTCTGTCTGTTAGAATTTTATGTGAGAATGGAAATGTTCTACGTCTACACTAATAAGGTAGCAGCTAGAGACGTGTGGCTATTGGAGCACTTCAGTGCAACTGGAGGAGCGCCTTTTTATTTTTTTAAAAATTTTTTAAATTTATTTGACAGATAGAGTTAGATAGTGAGAGAGAGACAAGAGAGAAAGGTCTTCCTTCCATTGGTTCACCCCCAAAATGGCTGCTACGGCCAGTGCTGCGCCAATCCGAAGCCAGGAGCCAGGTTCTTCCTCCTGGTCTCCCATGCGGGTGTAGGGCCCAAGCACTTAGACCATCCTCCACTGCCCTCCCGGGCCGCAGAGGAGAGCTGGACCGGAAGAGGAGCAACCGGGACTAGAACCCCGCCGCCCATATGGGATGCTGGCGCCACAGGCGGAGGATCAACCAAGTGCGCCAGCGCACCAGCCCCAAGATAATTCTTAATAACATTCAGAATATACCTTTCTTTTCTTCCCTTGCTCCACATCCCTTCATGCAATATATGTATTGCCTTCTTCTCTTTAGTACTCACAAATTATTAGTAAAAAAATTTGTAATCTATTTTTACATAATAATACATTTTGAATTTTTACTAAGGTTGGTTCTTGATGCTGAGAGGAGCATATGAGGTTACTTTTTTTTAATTTATTTATTTGAAAGGCAGAGAGAGTTACAGAGCGGCATATGCCATGGCAGAGAACTGGATCAGAATTGGATGGGCTGGCACTGTGGAGTAGCAGGTAAAGCTGCTGCCTGCAGTGCTGGCATCCCATATGGGCGCTAGTTCGAGTCTCGCCGCTCCACATCCAGTGCAGCTCTCTGCTATGGCTTGGGAAAGCAGTATAATATGGCCCAAGTGCTTAGGCCCCTGCACCCGCATGGGATACCCAAAAGAAGCTCCTGGCTCCTGACTTTGGATTGGCACAGCTCTGGCCATTGCAGCCAATTGGGGAGTGAACCAACGGATGGAAGACCGCTGTATCTTTGCCTCTCCTCCTTCTCTCTCTCTGTAACTCTGACTTTCAAATAAATAAGTAAGTCTTAAAAAAAAAAAAAAAATTGGAGCAGCTGGGTCTCAAACCAGCGCACATATGGTTTGCTGGCAGTGCAGGAGGTGGCTTTACCCTCTGTGCCACAGTACTGACTTCCAAGATGACATCTTTATTCCTTCATATTTCCTGACCTTTAATGTTTATTCAAGAAATAAGACATTTTTGAATACTTACTGTCATATGCTATACTGAGCAAAGTGGCTACGAACTTGGTTAAGATATAATTTGGTCTCTTGGTATGGGACTAGGGTTCATGTGCTGACCTTAATAAATAAAAGCAACTTCAGTTCCTTTAATAAATTTCCTTGGAGTTTAAAATTGGCAGATTTTTACACAGTTTCACTCAGAATTGCACTCTCTAGAAAATGGTTTCATAGCCTGATTTCAGCATATCTAAGACTATAACTACAAAACTCAATTAATCTAGTTGATTCTCACTATATTTATCAGGTCAATTCTTAAGATCTTCATAAAGTATAAAAATGTCAGAGTACAAATGTAAGTTGAATATCCCTAATTCAAAAACCAGAAATCTGAAATACTCCAAAGTCTGAAACTCTCACTCATAGTTTTGGCTTTAGGAGGATTTCAGATTTTAGATTTTCATTTAGGGATGCTCAACCAGTAAACATCTGTACAAATATGCTTAAGTTCAGAAACACCGCAGAATCTGAAAGCTTTCTGGTCCTAAGCATTTCTGGTAAGGGATACTCAGCCTGTGTTGGGAAATGTCTTTTAATTTAAGAAAAATGTTTTGTTTTGGTTTCATAGGTTAAGAGCAGGATTATGTGATCGCTGTGCAGTAACTGAAGAACATATGAGGAAAAAACAGCAAGAATTTGAAAATATCCGACAACAGAATCTTAAACTTATTACAGAGCTTAGTGAGTTCCTTTCAGTTATTAAGTATTTAAAAATTAATATGTTGTTAAAATCTATTAGTAAATTGGTTGTAATCAAATGGATTGTTTCCGTATCCTTTTCCTTATTTAGGTAACAGTTCGAATGTTCCTTTTTCCCTATTTGTAGATCTAATCTCCTGCTTTAGTAACTAGTAGGCTTCAGAAAGGTTGTCTAAATACTGTCCACATTGGCCTTGCAGTCTCACCAGTTCTCAGACAAGAAACAGATATCCTTTGGACATGTCCATGTCCTGCTTTGGTTTATATCATTATTTCAGGTAATTTGATTACCTAGTCAAATTAAATACAAAGCAAACAATTTTATAAAGATGTATGCTTTTTGGTTTTCATAATATACAATTATAAATGTACTGTTTTCAGTTTATTCTCCTTACCCACTTAATCTAGGGTTTTCTTACAATACATTACCTGGTTTACCCATAAGTAGTGTACAACCAACATGTCAGAAATCAAATTAGCTATCTTCTTTTCCAAACTAATTCCGTATTTTGACTTTACTATTTTTTTTAGCTATGTTGCTATCGTTTGGTTATGTAAGCAAGAATTTATAACCACATGCTTGTTACTTTAGAAAGAAATAAGAAAAAAAATATAATCTCAATGTGCCCAGCAGTGACTGCTGTTAGCAGCCTGTATGTGTCTTTCCAGATGCAGGTTTGTTTTTCTGTTTATCTCTGTCCTTCATTTTACCTCCCCCAGTCCTTTCTCTTTTACCTTGATTTATTTTTTTTTTTTTTACATTTATGTATTTGAAAGGCAGAGTGATAGAGACACACACAGAGATCTATATATATGTATATGCTGGTTCACTCACCAAATGGCCGCAGTGGCTGCGACTGGACCATGATAAAGCCATGAACCAGGAGCTTCATCTGGATCTCCCACGTGGGTGCAGAGGCCCAAGGACTTGAGCCATTTTCCATTGCTTTCCCAGGTGCATTACCAGCGAGATGGATCAGAAGTGGAGTCGTAGGGTCTCAAACTGGTACCTATATGGGCTTTTGGCATTACAGGCAGCAGCTTAACCCATTACACAACAATGCCAGCCCCTCTTAAAATTTTTTTTTAATTTATTTATTCATTGGAAAGAGAGATCTTCCATCTTGTAGTTCACTCCTCAAATGCCCACAATAGCCAGGGCTTGGCCAGGCCAAAGCCAAGACCCTGTAACTTAGTATGATGCTACATGGGTGGCAGGCATCACCTGCTACCTCCAGGTTATGCACTACAGGAAGCTGGATCTAAAGTGGAACTGCCACTCAAACCCAGGCATTGTGTTACAGGCTGCTAGTATCCCAGGCGGTATTTTAATCACTGCCAAAGGCCTGCCACTGCCTTTTTTTTTTTTTTTTTTTTTTTAATCACTTCTAGCACATTCATGGGGGAGTCTGTTCCTTTGACTCCATTGCAGGGGTTCAGGCCTACACTGGAGATCTCAAGTTCAGCCCTTCCAACGTAAGTGCAGTGCGTACTTCCAACATCTGCTCACTTACACTGCTCAGGTTTTGGCTCATGGTTTTGTTTTGGTTGAGCCTTTGAAAAAATATTCCTAATGTTAGTTATACTTAATAAAAGGTATTTTTCCTATATTAAAATTATTTATCCAGAAGCGAATTCTTTTTAACTAGTTTTAAACCATTTTTAAACGTTAATAGTTTTATATCTCTTAATTTGATTTTCTTAAATGCAGTCTTAGCCTCAGGGAGAAGCCTTTTTGCTGATAATAAAAGTAAAAAATTGAAATTCTGATTTATAGGGGCCCTCCAGTGGCGCAATGAGAGGGATAAGGACCCCTGGCTGGAGAGGTTTTCTGTAGGGCAGATGGATAGTTTGTGGTACATCATATCAGCATTGATAAGACTTGTGGACTTCAGTGGAAATTGTAGTTTCAAATTGGGTTTCCGCTTTATAAATTAAATAAGGATGAATAGGAAAATTTAATGGTGATAGATTCAAATAGTTCATTACTTCAATGTATATATTTATATTACTGATATTGTAATTTTAAATAAAACATGGAGCATGATTAAAGCAGAAAATTTGACTTTATGAATTTGCTTATGTTATAAAAATTATACTGATATTCAGTGTTATATTATTTTTATGATTGAATTTCAAGATAAATCTCTCACTAAAATGATATTTGGAGGCAGACAACTGGCCTAGCAGTTAAGATGCCTGCATCCTATATGGGAGTGCCAGAGATCAATACCCAGCTCAATTTCTGAATCTAGTTTCCTGCTAATGCAGACCCTAGGAAGCAGTAGTGATGGTTTAAGTGGTTGGGTCTTTGCCATCCATATGGGAGACCTGGATTGAATTCCTAACTACTGGCTTCAACCTGGCCCAGCTTTGACTGTTACGGGCCTTTGGGGAGTGAACCAACAGAAAAGAGCTCGCTCTCTGTTTCTGTTTCTCTTTTTCTCCCTTCCCCCTTTACCTCTCCATTTTCCTCTTCAAGAAGTAGAAAATAATTTTATATATAAATTAAAAGAACTTAATAATATAAATAATTGAACTTATTGATAGAAATTAATAGAACTTAGTGATCAGATTAGAATGCTTTGTTTTCAGTATGAATAATTAGGCTATACTCCTTAGTATATGAAGTGCTCTCTTTTTTTCCCACAAGCGTTACATAAATTATCAGTTAGCTATATGGAACTGGAACAGTATGAGTGATCACTGCCTAGGAACAAATTATTTTTGCACAGTAATGTTAACCCTGTACAACATGACATGAAAATCCTTATTTCTTTATAAATGTTGACATTTTATTTAAAACTATTGATATAGATGTTAATGTAGCTATTTTATGTACCTTTTTCACATTGTTTTTAAGTGAATGAAAAGAATATTCTCCAGGAAGAAAATAAAAAGCTTTTGGAACAACTACAACAGAAAATTGAGTGAGTATTTTTCCTGAATTGTAGTGCAGGATATTTCTGCCCAACCTTCTTTATTTTATGTCGCTCCCCCTCTTCGTGGAGGAACGACACTAAACCCTGCCTAGGCTTCATATCCGAGTCACGGCACCATTATGTCGCTCCCCCTCTTCGTGGAGGAACGACACAGGACCCTGCGCTGTTCTTTTGTCTGCTCGGCCCTCCCCGGGTTTGCTGCTGGTTCTTCCCGGGTTGGCTACTATCCCTTCCACCTCCGTGGAAGGGCAGTTCCCCCTGGCCACATTCCCCACTTCCGCAGGGGAGCGGCACACCGCCGGCCGGCTTTCTCGGGGGCTGCACGGGTGTTCCTTCAGCTAGATGTTCCCCATAGATGTTCCCCGGTGCATGTCGTCTCTCTCCTCCTTTATAGTCCTCCTCCGCCAATCCTAACTCGGCTGCCCACACGCCGAGTACGCTGCTCTCCAATCAGGAGCAAGTCCTACAGTTAATTGGTTGAACTGGAGGCAGCTGTGCGGAAGCTGTTTACTTCTCTCCCAGCGCCATATTGTGGGAGAGCAGATGCATAGAATAAGTCTTAATTCCAGTAACTTAGTCTAGTCCGAGCTGCTCCCCACAGAGGAGAGCAGATGCATAGAATAAGTCTTAATTCCAGTAACTTAGTCTAGTCCGAGCTTGCTCCCCACAGATCCCCCTTTCTTTTTATTTTTTAGCGTTGATACGCGCCTGTCTTCGGTGTCCCGCGGCACACACTCTGCTCTCCTTGCTAGAGTTGCCACAGGCTCTTACAAGTCCTATCAATCAGGAAAACCGAATCCGGGTCCTCTCTTCGCCATGTTGTGAGGAGGTTTTTAGGCGCTGATGCGTGCCTGTGTTCGGTGCCCTGCAGCGCATGCTCTGCTCTGCCTGCAGGGGACTTACAAGACCTATCAGGCAAACCGAATCCAAGCCTTCTCATTGCCTTATTGTGGGGGAGACTTATTAGTGTTGGTTCGTGCCTATCTTCGGTGACCTGCAGCTCATACTCTGGTCGAGCTGCTTGTTGGCGCTTACCGCCTTAATCAGGCAGACCGAATCCAAGCCTTCTAATTGCGGTATTGTGGGGAAGCCTTACTGATGTTAATTCGTGCCTGTCTTCGGTGACCTGCGGCGCATAAGCTGCTAGCCGCCCAGGTGCACATCGCCTCACTAATCGGGCAGACCGAATCCAAGCTCTCACATTGCAGTGTTGTAGGGAGGCCTTTTTATTTCTCTATTTCTCTATCTCCGGGCATTCCTATTTCTCCCATTTTACTTCTATCTTCCAGCATTCCTATTTTTCTCACTTTACTTCTAAACTTCTGTTTCTCTTATCCCTGCGGCTTTCCAGCACCTCGCCCCGCCGGCGGGTTCCCGGCTCTGCGCCGCTTCAGCCCGCGCGCCTCTCTCATCTGCGCAGCTTCCCGGCTTTGCGCGGCTCGGCTTCGCGCGCTCCGCGGTCTCCACGCTTAACCCTTTCGCGTCTGAACCACGGCCTACGCCAGCGTTCCCTATCTATTCACGCCCCGTGCTCTCTCTGCACGCGGCGGCTTCCGCGAGTAACACAGCGTAGCTTGCGTCTCCACCACTAGCATTCAATCCAAGTTCCCCGGGCTAGCCTGGCGAATTCAACCCAGCGTACGTCTCCGCCCCACGGTTTGGCTTCCCGTCCTTTGCTCCCCGGGCTAATCAGACGGATCCCAACCAGGCTCACGTTTCAGCTTCTGGCTTCAACTTTTCGCCCCCTATTCCCGGGCTAACTTGAGAATCCCAAAGTGGCTTCCGTTTCCGCCTCGGCCTGCCCCCCGTGGCTTCAATTTCCCTAACATTTTTCTCTACCCGGTATGTTTCCCCAAGCTTTCCTCCAACGATATTCCTCCCTCATTTCTCCTGGCCTCTCCCCACAGTCCGCGTCCGAGTCTGTTTGTTCTAGCTTTCACTTTCGCTTTCGACCTTAGAGATTTCTCCCAGCTTCCCCCCGTAGTCCGTATCCGAGTCTATGCCTAGGCTTTCAATAGCTTCTTCCGGCTCCTTTTTCGTCCGGCTTTTCCCTAGGCTGTTTGCTAGTCTCTCTCTCCGGTATTTTCCCTAGGCTGTTTGCTAGTCTCTCTCTCCGATATTTTCCCAGTTCTTCCCGTTTCTTCCCTCCTAAGTTTCCTATCCGTCCTAGGTTTCCTATCCGAGTCAGGTTTCCTATCCGAGTCACGGCACCATTATGTCGCTCCCCCTCTTCGTGGAGGAACGACACTAAACCCTGCCTAGGCTTCATATCCGAGTCACGGCACCATTATGTCGCTCCCCCTCTTCGTGGAGGAACGACACAGGACCCTGCGCTGTTCTTTTGTCTGCTCGGCCCTCCCCGGGTTTGCTGCTGGTTCTTCCCGGGTTGGCTACTATCCCTTCCACCTCCGTGGAAGGGCAGTTCCCCCTGGCCACATTCCCCACTTCCGCAGGGGAGCGGCACACCGCCGGCCGGCTTTCTCGGGGGCTGCACGGGTGTTCCTTCAGCTAGATGTTCCCCATAGATGTTCCCCGGTGCATGCCGTCTCTCTCCTCCTTTATAGTCCTCCTCCGCCAATCCTAACTCGGCTGCCCACACGCCGAGTACGCTGCTCTCCAATCAGGAGCAAGTCCTACAGTTAATTGGTTGAACTGGAGGCAGCTGTGCGGAAGCTGTTTACTTCTCTCCCAGCGCCATATTGTGGGAGAGCAGATGCATAGAATAAGTCTTAATTCCAGTAACTTAGTCTAGTCCGAGCTGCTCCCCACAGAGGAGAGCAGATGCATAGAATAAGTCTTAATTCCAGTAACTTAGTCTAGTCCGAGCTTGCTCCCCACAATTTTACTTTGCTATACAAACTGTGAAGATATCTTAAGAGTTACAGAGTTTTAATAATTATAAAATGTTCTCTAATAAAAATAAAATCACTATATTTTTTGTGTTTATACAAAACACAAAAAGAGTGTGTGTACATCTGTTAGGTTAGTGTGTGAGTATATAAGGTATCAACATTTTAAAAAGCATTTTAATTTTTATAATGATTTGTTTTTTATAACAATGGTAATATTGTGATTTTTATTAGAATACTTATATTTCTAATATTTGAGTTTTGCTGTATCCCTTCTAGCCCTGTCTCAGAAACTTTATAAAAGCAAGCTGAATAATTCCTCTATTAGTTCCCAGATCTGTTAGAACTTCCTTCCTGTTTTCCTCCTCCTCCTTTCCCCAGATCTATTAAGGAATAAAAATAGTAACTTTTATCCTGTGTGCCAGTTACTGTTGTTTCTAATCCTCACTGTGATTCCACAATTGTTTTTATTAGCCTTACTCTACAAATAGAGAACCAAAGTTCAGAAAGTGTAATTTGTCTATGGTGTCACAGCTAATAGGTAATTAGACCATCACTCAGACCCATATCTTCTGACTTAAAAGCCTCTTTTCTTTCCATTATGCAACACTGTATCAGATGCAGGATATTTTTGTGAATATGCTCTGATTAATGCCAAGCAGAGATAGGGCTAGCTCTTAGTTCCCATTTATATAAAGCTTATGTAATGGTTTTCAAAACCTAAGATTCAGTATCGTCCTAATGCTTTCATAGGGTTCTTAAAGATTCTGGTCTATTTGAATAGACATCTACCGAAATGCTGGTAATCTATACAGATGTAGCATATTCTTTTGGCTTAGAGTAGTTACTGTCTGTGTATAAACACAACTCGTAAAAATGAACAGCTGAAAAATTTTACTCTCCAGCAATCAGAAAGGAGATTTGAAAGAGGAGAGAATAACAGGTGTACATACTGAATTTAACCAAAAGCTGCGGCCTAAACTCTTAATTTATCTTGGGAAATCAGAGAGCTGATGTTTCAAAAAAACTTTGTTAAGACATAGGAGTTAAATTTTTCCCCCCTTTGTGGTAAAGAAAGACAGAGCCATAACTTGCTTATTTAGTTTGAGCTGAATTGTGGGTTCTTTTTTTTCCCCCTTTATTTTTGTGATCCTAACTACTGCTTCTAGATAGACTCTGTTAGGAAGTCAATTTCTCCTCATGACTCATTCATGTTTCAGGTTGAATTTTTATGACTGATATGCAAGAAGACTGTGACGTGATTAGTTAAAGCTAAGTCAGATAGATTTCACACTCCATTAATTTAATTTATAAGGCTTTCTCATGTGACTTCAGCTTACTCTGTTTTTTCCAGAATAAGAGCAGAATTGCAGGAAGAGATTAAAAATTATATATAAATCTATTGCACAGAATGTTGAACTATTATAAATATGAATGATTTGCATATTTTCAAAAAGTAGATTTTTCAATGTTTTCTGCACAAAAAACAAGTATCTGAGTTGACAGGCTTATCAATTGGCTTGATTTAATCACCCACAAAGTAAGCATCAAAACATCACATTGTACCTCCTAAATATGTATAATTATTATTTGTCAATTAAAAATAATAAATCTTTAAAAATGTTTGTTTTATGTAAAGATTGTTCCTTAGTATATAGTATTATAGACCACAAGTGATATTATCCAAAAAATTAAAATGTAAATCTTTTTTAAGAAAAATTGAATTTTGTCTTCTAATGTTTTTAAAAATCTTTTGTCATCATTTATGAAATTGTTATATAGTTGTTTTGATATTAGTATGATAGGGCAGACAGATCTGGTGACCTAAACTCTAAAATATCTGACCAACTGGTAAGAATTGGTTGGCACATAAGGTTAGTGATAGTTTCACCTGGGAAAGTCCGCTAACTTTATTTTACTCAATAACCACATTCAGTCCAAACCCAATCATTCAACTATTTATGCACTGCCTACTTTGCAGGCAATTTGATTCATCAGTGAACCAAAGATCCTTATCCTAGAGCTTACATTCTAACAGGTAAACTGTAGACATAGTCAATAAATTGTATCCTGTGGTAGAAAGCAGTAAATTTTATGGATAAAGTAAATAGAGCAGAATAACAAGGAGCAGGAATCCTAGGGTGTGGGAAAGGTGTTGCAATTTTAAACAGTAAAATTGCAACAAAGACTTGTAGGAGATCAGAAAATTAGCAGTATGACTATGTGGGGATAAACATTCCAAGCAGATGAACAGCCTGAGCAAAGAACATAAGGTAGGAACATGAGTAGTGAGTTTGAGGAACCCCAAAGAAGAGAGTGTGAATGAAGAGTATATTAGAAAAAGAGGTCAGAAGTGGAAAGGTAATGGGGTAGGGGGTGGTCAGATCATGTGGGGTCTTGTGGGTCAGAGGACTTAGGCTTGTGTTCTCAGTGGAGTGAGATGTGGCAGAGTTTTAGTTGGATTTAATTAGTATGACTAAAGTTTGAATAGGACAGTTGTAGCTGCTGTGTTGAAAGACCATAAGGGCTTTAAGTAGAAGCAGTTAAAGTGTGGTCAGTCATAGACTCATGGTCTACACCAAGGATAGTACATCCAGTGGTTAACAATAGAAGCTGCTCAAGTCTGACTGCTAGGGTTTAAATCCTATTACTCTTTTAGTAAGTGACTTAACTTTATATCTTCATTTCCTCATTTATAACATAAGAGTAATAATATCTCACAAAGTTGTGATATTAATAAGTGCTTGGCAGTGTAAACTAAAGGTTAGTAGTTCTTAGTGTTGTGTTATCATTCTGTATTTGTCAATTGCCAACTCACACTGATGCTACTACCACAATGTTTAATAACTGTCCTTTACATTCCATATACACTTGCAGTATCATAAATCAAGCCACAGAAGCTCTTAGCTCTGCTACCATAGCCACTATCTAATTGATTCCCTTGCCCCTACTCCATGTGTCCCCGTCCATCTGGCACACTGCTGTTAAATTGTCACATTGCTTCCATGCACCTCTTTCTTCCATGCATTCTCTTTCTAAATTGTATGTATACTTGCACAAGACTCTCCTTCCTATAGTTCTAGTTGCCCTTCTCCAACACAAGTAGAAGTACTAAATGCCTTTACTCAAACTGCGTGGCTCCTCTGCAGATCTTCTCTGTCATTCAGAGTACTTTTAATTTCACTTCAAGTGCCACCAACCACATTTTCTACTTCACTTTTCTTTTCTTTTGACAGAGTGGACAGTGAGAGAGAGAGACAGAGAGAAAGGTCTTCCTTTTGCCGTTGGTTCACCCTCCAATGGCCACCGTGGCTGGCGTACCGTGCTGATCCAAAGCCAGGAGCCAGGTGCTTCTCCTGGTCTCCCATGGGGTGCAGGGCCCAAGCACTTGGGCCATCCTCCACTGCTCTCCCGGGCCACAGCAGAGAGCTGGCCTGGAAGGGGGGCAACCGGGACAGAATCCGGCACCCTGACTGGGACTAGAACTCGGTGTGCCGGCGCCACAGGCGGAGGATAGCCTATTGAGCTGCGGCGCCGGCCTCTACTTCACTTTTCACAATAACAATTCCTCCTTGGTCCTGTAATCATTCGCATACTTCTCTAATCATTAGTTTTGGAACATTAGGTATGAGACTATATCTCTTACAGTATCATATTTGTGTCCTTCTACAAATCCATACAAGGTAGTAAATATTTTAATAAACATTTGTTGAATTCATTTTCTTTCAACTGTCATTTTCCTTTAGGAATGATCAACAACATCAGGCAACTGAGCTTGAATGTGAGGAATATGAGGAATATGTTATTCCAGATTCTCCAATAACAGCCTTTTCATTTTCTGGCATTAACCGACTACGAAGAAAAGAGAACCTCCATGTCCGATACACAGAACAGACACATAATAAAGTAGAGCACTC